>NC_134983.1:10303030-10606060 GCF_050947335.1 Megachile rotundata
TTCGTTCTCAAATCTTTTATCATACACTCTGAAGTACGTATTATTTCCTGTGGATCACGTACCGAATTATATTATTGCTCCGTCGGAGTCGATATATTGCGAGCATCGCATCGTGTATCGATGGAATCCTGGTTGGTCTGTGTAAACGCATCTCCTTCCTGTACGCAGCAATAATTCTTCGGCGGATCATCCTACCGGACTATTAATTCCTGTGCCAGATTCGCTTTGATCTATTATGGCGCACCATCACAGACACAATGTCGTGCTGGACCGGCCAGCCACTAGTACTGGTCGAAGATATCGGAATTCCTGTGGTCGGTCGCTTCGATAAAATTAATACCGCCATCAAACGTAATGTAATTAAAATGTAAATTCAAGCGTGAATCATGACCCACGGCTTCTCTCCTTCTCTCTACCGAATGCCGCCACACTCTGTGCACCGGTTATTGTTACGCGTTAATAGCGAAGCGACGTTCTGCTTCGATTGAATCGTTACGTCGATACCCCCTCAGCGAAAGTATCGCAAAAGGGTTGGATGTTTAACGAGTCGTGAATTAATGGACAAATCAAAGTTACGAGCGTGTCGGTTCGGGACGTTTGGACTGGGCAATGAAAAGGAACTGGTCGACTGGAAGTCGGATCTTTCATTTCCTGGACGATTACACGGCTACGATTCAACTGTTTGCTCTATTTAACGCGTTGCTTGGAATCGGTTATACAGACCTATGCATACTTGGACAATTTGACAAACGTACTACGTTAAATGTACTTAGACATTTCTCTTGATAGACATTCCTCTTCTTATTACAGGTAGATACATTTCAAAATTTTTAACGCAACTAAAAAATGACTAAAATAACCTAAAAGTACATTTTAAGCTGACAATTTATTTCATCCCAAAAATTGCCAAACTTTGACAATTTTTTAATTCGAACTATCGTTTGATTCTAAAATCGAGGAATAAAAGAGAGGTGAATTTGCATATGTTCCTTTACTCGACATATGGAAATCATAATTCGGAATAAAAACTTTTCTCCGAAATTGGCCTTCGAACTCTTCTTTGATTTCATGTTAGCATTTGATTAAAGTTTTTAATTCATCGTGGTTAGAAAAGTGATATAAAGTAGTTTTCGAGGTATTCACGATTTTTCAGTACGTTTTGCGCGGGCAAAACCAATATTCAAAGGGTGGTCGAGTATCAACCGGGAGGAGGAAATCGTTTGGCGGAATTTTCGATGGATTCTGTATTTCTGTTGACTTTTCTTTTTAGAACCTGATTGAAAATTTTAATTCATCACAGTCGGAAGTTCAATACCGACATTTCTAAATATTGACATAAAGACTTTTTATCTGAAGTGCGAACCCAGATCTCGTATACAGTATAAATCGTTACACGTTCGATAGCTGCACGTTAGATACGCACACGCTGAATTGCTGCCGGTACATATTTCATTCTGTCAATTGGTATTTAGTTTGTGTTTAAATTCTCTGAAGGATACACGTATATTTGACAGGTACACGGCTTTTGTTTAAAGAAAATAATCGAAACAGAATCGTGAAAGCTCGATGGAAAAACGCGAAAGCAAATTTACCGGTTTTCTTGCTGTAATCGTGACAGAGGAGAAACGCGAATCACGTTCTCGCCGTGGTCAAAATGTTTGTCCGTTTCGAACGAACGATTCAACAATAATTCGGAGCGTTGTACACGCGGGGAATACGGTGATGGCTAACACACGCATCATGGCATCATTCTGTTTCGCGTTATTTTAATTCTGACCACCTCGGTTCGTTCCGATACCGGTAAAAATGCTGCGGGTGATTTAACGTTTCGTTCGTCGGCGAATTTACGAAATAAAACAACCCCTTTTTTCATTCATTGTTCGCATAATACAGTCGACATTGTTTTATTTCACGCGTGAATACGTGAATTTTAATATTTCATTTGTGTTTAATATTGCATGAAAACACACGGCAAGTAGCTCGAATCATTTTGTACCATGTGTAACATTTACTGAACCATTCTGTGAATACTTAATGAACCAGGTGTCAAAAGAACGTGGAAATTCATTATTTTAATCAAGGTACATCATACCTCGATTTTAGAGTCGGGGTATGTAGAAGTTTTTATCGTTCTCAAAGCAGTTTCGATTATTAAAATTTTATAGATTATTTAATATTTATAATATGCTGTCATTTTGGGGACAACAAATTGACATGGTGATAAGTGAAACAGTTTGCGTTATTAGGACGATCTTTAGATAACGAAATGTATTATTCGTGTGTACATAATTGATGTACAAATACGAAGATTTTTAAATTTTTAAATACTTAAAGATCTATGTCTACAAATCTCTGTCCTCATATGTCAATACCTCCATGTCCTCATATTTCAGTACCCAGTATAAATATTCCTAAAATTCCCATCCCTTAATTTCTATATCCCTACAACCCTATATCTCCATCTACCCATATCCCAATATCCCTAAGCCTCTAAATTTAAGAATCCCAAAATTCCCATCTCCATATCTCTATATCCCCATATTCGAATTCTCAAATTCCTATAACCCCAATAGTTATACTCGAAACTAAACAATATAGTATAGTAAACAGTGTAGTATAATTTTTACCATTAGACAGAGTCAATATTTTTATGAAGTTCCATTTGTTATTTTAAGGTGGATTTAATACAGTTTGAAATCCAAATTCAAATAACCTCCCTTTACAATAGCAGTATCGCATTCATATATGTATATAATCACATGTTTGTTCAGCTGAACTGATAAAGTAGAGAATCTTTCATTGAAATATGAAAACCATCTATTACACAATGAAAATAATAGAATGTACAGAAGTGGATCGAACGTGAATAGCGTTAATTAAATCATACAAATGCACGACGTACAATTTCATTTTTGCGTCAGAAAAAATAATATTGGAACGGTAAATAAATATGGAAATGTCGATAGTCTGTGGATCCCTTTCTTCCTTTTTATTTAATTGTAAAATACGATACACTGTTAACAAACGATATGATTACTAATAACAGAATTGTACATTTAGTTAAACCGTTGTCATGTATTTCTTTTTTTAAAAATTGCATGAAATATTGCTGCGAGAAATTGATACGTATTATTAATTAATTAAACGATTCAATTTAACGCGATATTTGCATAACGAAACTCAGTTGCAGCATATCTGGTTTCATTTTATTTCGAACGCAAATTTCCAATTTAAGTTCTATCTTGTTTCTTAACGTTAAAAATATAGCCTTGCAAGATAAAAGTGCACTGTATATTTCACGAGTGCAATACGTGTAACACGGATTGGGAGTCGCCCTTCTAAGGAGTTTTATTTTGTCGGCATAAACTTCTATTAAAAATTTAGTTTACCTGCACTGCAGAAACTCGACCCCTTGGAACAGGGTATTAAAGTTAGCAGAAACTAATTAATACTTTGCTGCTCGATATAATACATTGACCTAATTAATTATCCGAAATGTTGCACGCGAGAAATTATAATTAATTATTACCAGGAATTCACCGTTATGCGATCGGTTGACCGTTGCGGTTAACTGTGGGAAAAATGAATCATTGATCGAAAAGCGTCTGCAAAACAACAAACAATTTATGCAATAAATTCAATCAAAATTTATGCAAAACTCGATCAAAATTTATGCAAAACTGAATACGTTACAAATACGGAATAATAATTAGTACACTGAACTAATTTAACTAGTACGTTGTAGGTTACGTCGAAGATCGTAGGTTCTGATTCTTAAACTATGCTACACAACATATAGATGTGAACCCATGAGTTGGCGCGGGAGGTCAACCCAAAGTAAGAAAAGCCACGCCTATCCCCACTATTCTTCCCCTAATTGGTGTGCGACCACTCGTATCAATAGTACCGCCGAAAATACGTGTGATAGGCATTTTTCTATTCTGACCAATAGCTCTCCCAAACGAAGGTCAGCCTCTTCACGCGCCATCTTATGGGTTAACATCGGTATACATAACACACATGAAATAAAATACCTCTCTCCGTTCATCAGACGAAAGTTCACGTAGAACCCAAGCACACTAATAAGAATATCAAAAAAGTGAGATATATCACCATCAAACGTGAGAAAGAATTTTTGTTAATATCAAAAGAAAGATATTTTTCCAAAACTAAAAAATATAACGAACAAACGATGAAAAAGAAGAAAGGGCTTAAACTATTTATCCCGTATAAAGCGTATCGGTAATCTCGTTAACCCGGCTACTTTCTTTGAGCCTAGATAGGATGCCAGCTAGACAGGTGAGTGGCAGTCGGTCCAGTTTATCGTGGATTGCCACCCACCGACCTTTTCCTCAGACCTTCGCGTGCCACGATAATTAAACGTGCCGTCCAACGCGAAACGCTGAAATTGAGCCCGACCACGTGGCGGCCGGAAATACATGCTTAACAGCCGTGTATAATGGATGCACCGCGGTTACGAGTGATTTCGTGTTACGGAGATTGATTGCTTTTGAAAGAGTCGTTAATGATTATCCATGCCGTCATTAGTGAACATCTTCGATAGAAGGAGATGAATATCTCTCTCTCTTGCCACTCGTTACTTCTATTTCAAATTGCTGTACATGTTAGCTGTCATAAATTACATGTAACTATCAGTTTAATGAGTTGCCAGCGGTTGTTCTTGCAACTGTTGATTTATGCTGCGGGAGTTGCAGGAAGTACTAGTAGCGAATACTGCTTTGTTGACTGCGGTATTTAATATGTTGTCACGTGTATAGTTATGTATTAGGTTATTTCATGGCGGTATGTATTAGGTTATTTCCTATCGAGTATTACAATACGTTTGTGTTATTATGTTATGCAGGTAGATGTACATTAGTATCATGCGTTAGTATCGCTATGAGGTGAAGGTCTACGCGTTAATATTATTGTGCACTGAATTACTACGCGGTGGTGTCGTTATGTGCTGAATCACCACGCATTAGTATCACTACGCGTTGAATTACCACGCACTGCATCACCACGCATTAGTACCTCTACGCGCTGCATTGTCACGCGTTAGTACCTTCACGCGTTAGTATCTCCACGCGCTGTATTGTCACGCACTAGTACCTCTACGCGCTGTATTGTCACGCGTTAGTATCTCCACGCGCTCTATTGTCACGCGCTAGTACCTCCACACGCTGTACTGTCACGCCTTAGTATCTCCACGCGTTAGTATCTCCACGCGTTAGTATCTCCACGCGTTAGTACCTCCACGCGCTGTATTGTCGCGCGCTACTAGCTCCACGCGCTGTATTGTCACGCGTTAGTATCTCCACGCGTTAGTATCTCCACGCGTTAGTACCTCCACGCGCTGTATTGTCGCGCGCTACTAGCTCCACGCGCTGTATTGTTACACGTTAGTATCTCCACGCGTTAGTACTTTCTCGCGTTAGTATTTCCACGCGTTAGTATTTCCACGCACTGTATTGTCACGCGCTAGTACCTCCATTCGCTATATTGTCACGCGTCAGTATCTGCACGCGTTAGTACCTCCACGCGCTGTATTGTCACGCGCTAGTATCTCCACGCGTTAGTACCTCCACGCGCTGTATTGTCACGCGCTAGTACCTCTACGCGCTGTATTGTCATGCGCTGGTACCTCCATGCGCTATACTGTCACGCATTAGTATCTCCACGCGCTGTATCATACATTAGTAGCCCCATGCGTTAGCATCTCTACGCCTTCTATTAGTACCCATTACCGTCACCACGCGATGTATTACCACGCGTTAATATTATAACGCGCTAAACCATGATACCTCCATATCACAATGCATTGTATCACTACACATTACATCGTCACATCACTGCCCACGTCACATATCCCCGCATCACATAGACCACGTGTTGCATCCAAACCAAATTCACATTCAAAATATCAACACACACAATTACCAAATTTCCCCAAAATTAGCTTAGTAATATCAATTAACAGAGCAGGCAATTTGACGATTTCTTAATTCGTTAAAAATTCTCTAGTGACTCGCGAGAACTTAATTGTAACTCGTAAGGCTAAGTCACATCCGACGTGTTCTCATTACATTAAGCAAGCTTCGAACAATCGGATTTCTTCGCTACATTTACAAGCGAACTTTTAATTAAATGTAATAGCATGACGCAATTACTGGGTGCCCGTAGCTTGTCACGTTTAACGCTCGGTATAATAGAGCGTATGTATTTTCAGTATAGGAGCATGCGGGCATAAGCAACTGTTCTCTCTCTAGCTTGCTCGCGAACACAGCAATGCGCACGGGAATGTAGCTAAACAAACGTACACTCTGGGATCACCCTAAGTGTTTGCGCAAATAGTTGCCTGGTATTATAACACAGTTGACATGCTACGCTGTGCGTCAACCATCGTCAAAATTAGGGAACATGTATGTACCTACAGTTGTGTCGGTACTATTGTTGTTGTTAATTAATAAACTCGGTTCTCCCACTTGGTAGAGTTTGCTGGGTCTTGGTAAAAACTTGTTTAAACTTCCTGTGTAGTAATAGACTGTTACGTATCTTAACACTTGCAGAAACTAAACTATTATAATTTATTTATAATTCTCTTATTTAACGCTTGTGTGCTACTTTGAATGTTTATCTAAAATCTTGGCCTGTTGTTTTAGTATGTGATTTCGTTTGGGATAAATCTGCTTCACGTTTCTTGTGATACTTGACTGTTTTCGTGGAATAAGTTCTACATAAATTTTTATTGGCAATTTCGAAATTTGTCAGATGATGCTTTGTACAGTAAACTCCAAATATATTGCCATCTGAATTTGACGCACACTAGTGACCTCCCTCGCCAAAGCAATTTGACATATTAATATTTGTGTTCATCAAAAGTAAATGTTTGAATTCAAAATCATAATATCGTCGATTATGTTTGTCACGAAATTTGCTACAACTCTCTGAACCGAAATATGTGGTACCGTTTAAATAAATCAACTGTTGTGCTATTTACACAAATCATCCGTGACACAATTTAAATAAATCAACCGTATCATTTAAATAAATCAGTTACTGCACATAATTGATTACTGCAAACATTTACTGCAGAAACAAATTTTGAAATTATTAAAAATGTATGCGTTGAAGATCATAGTATACAAAATGGATGACAGCCGCTACATGCAGTAGATCCTTATAGAAATTCATGCGCTACCAAAACTGGGTTACATGCCAGTTAACCAGTTAAACAGTAAACGTCACATGCTGAATTCACCAACCAGATACGTGATCAACCAGAAACAATTTTTGAGCAAGTAGTAGCAATTGACGCAACGTAATTCTACGATTAACAATTTTCAGATTCTCGTATTAGCAAACAGAAATTCTCCTGCAACGAATAGAAGAAACCTGAATAGAACGTATAGAATCGAATGAACGACCCTTCTTGCTTGAATGCGCATACGTATGTACGTATTCGTGAAACGACCGATACGAGATCGATCGATGTCACGAACAATGAAGAAAGTTGCCCTTACTCTGTATGAGTTGGGCATTATCTCGTTGCAACAAGAGAAACGTTCACAGTGTTTCCTCATACGTAACAATACGTATGATCACTTCACTGTAATTACTTCGTCGTCGTGCTGTTCGAAAGCGATCGGTACGTGAATCATTCCGTTTCGAAAGCTATTAAGCTTCGTAAGATTAAAACGATCGAATCTGTTGTGAAACGCTCCTGTGATGTAAGGTATTTACTGGAATAGGAAATGTGGTTCAGTGGTGCAAATTCGTGAAGATTAGATCTTGAGGATGTTAATTATTGATTTAAGGATTTGGGGATTCAGGGATTCAGGGATTCAGGAATTTAGAAATTTAGGATTCTGGAGAATTCAAACTTGCAACTCATGACTTAGAATATTTCAAAATTTAAGTTCATGCTGTGCTTAAAAATTTTGAATATTTGGAAATTCCAGGATTTGAAATTTCAGAGTGTAGAAATTACTCAATTCATAAATTATAAAATAAGAATGTCAATAGAAACACAAAAATTTGAATCTTATCTTTTGTAAATTAAACCTCCATTATTCAGAGTGCGTCAAACAATACCTAACCCCAACGAACCCAAACATAACCTAACACGCGATTCAAAGCGTTCACCCAAAATTTAATCCACATTTCGTTAACAACATCAACAAAAGATAAAATCGAAAAATATCGCCGAAATGCAAGAAGAAGAGTAAGAACCCTCCATCGCAGGCGTTTGTAATCTCTCAGACTGATGTCGTAGCAGTTTCAAGGCTTTAGATCCGCCATTTCATCGAGCTGAGCTATGGCTGCCTCACATAGGTTCATAATAGTGGCTTCTTAGAGCGTTCACATTTCGCTGGCTCGATGCCTAAAAAGAAACATGCATGCCGCAAGAATCGCGACCTAGTAATACGTTGAAGTATGCAAGCAAAGACAGGCGACAGGCGTCGGTATCGGGCCAGGATCTTTTTCTGCAGAACTCGAGAAAATTGTCCGCTAATAGGAACGACTATGGTTTCGTTCGTTCCACGTTTTTCTAATTAGAGCAATAACCCTTATGGAAGAAGAAAATCTCATTTTCTTGCACGGCTTCCAGGGACTAATTTAGATTTCTGTTTACGCCGGGGACAATTACTCGATACGCCGTTCTCCAACCACGTTAAAAGCTTATAATTTGATAGCATGCTCGATTTCGCAAATAGCCGCAAGTGAAAACACTGGGACACGTTATCGTGGAGTTTGATCGTGGTTAAGGGACGATTAATGGGAATTGGCTACCGCCATCGCAATTAGTAACCGGCGAACGCAGCTGGAACGCTCTTTCCCTTTATTTTGCAAGCTGGAACATCTAATGATCGTAAACGGATGAAATTCTAAATGCAATTCAACATATTTAAAGCTTGTTCAACGCCTGAAAACATCTTTGAGAGATATTCGCTATTGAAACGACGAAAATTGTACCGCAAATCAGATTAACGATTTGGAAACATGCAACCTTTGCCAGAATATAATAACGTTGAACTCCTCCAAAATATCTGTGTAATTTGGACTTAAAGTTTCATAGAAATTATTGTATAAAAGGTTCTGATAATATTTTTAATACAAAAGTTTCTTTTATGAAACAATGACTTCGATAAACAATTTACTGTCGTTACACAACTACAATTTATTTAATCATATATTGTCTTTATATGCATATTTCGTAAAAATGCAGAATATGTAAAAATGTAGTCATACGTTAGCGAATGTGCATTTGTAACCTAGTTAATACTTTGTTTGATCAGACGAGCTACCTTGTGTCGGGAATATCAACAAAATGTGCAGTAATTTTCGCTAAAGTTTAAGCTTCAAATTAATACACTACAAGCGCAAATGCGTAAACTAAATTATCGCATGATAATTTAGTTTTGCGTCACCAAATCATATCACATTTTCCACATTTCGGTCATTCGATATTCAGCAACCTAATAGAATTGCAGATGATCGGAAAAGCGTTAAATTTTCCCTGCTCCAAATATCAATCTTTTCGTCGGACACACAATTCCGTGAAAACTCTTCCTCGAGTTACATCAACTACGTATTCAAAGCATGTACGATATCGAAAAATAAAAGCACGAAGTAGCCTTGCAAAGTGTTTGCATTAAATTTTCCCTCTTCCTGGTATCGATCTTTCTGTCAACCACATAGTTCTCCGTAACCCTTCCTGGAATTACGTCTATTAATCGATTAGACTGGCCCGAATGACACATTCGCAGGAAACCCGTAATAAACGCAAAACATCGATTTATAATTAGAGATCCCGATGGACCTCTTTTAATTAAGGCTTCCGGCAAATCACGTGCAATGAAATGTGTTTGATGGAACCTGCACGATCATCACGGTGAAAGAAATGAAAACTCATCGAGTAAAGACGTGCTGTGCGGAGATCGAAACAAGATGAGTCACTGTACGGTCGAAGGTGAACATCCAAGAAGGTGGTGAACTGAAGGTCACGGTACCGCTGGAGCCGCTGACCTTTCATTTTACCTTGTTTCGCGTGTCAACTTCGTCGCCTATTCAGTGGCGTATCTAAAGTCTTGAGAAGGGTAATCTTACATCATCACGCGTTAAATTGAATTGTATTGTGTAGCTACGAGGTTAGGTTCATAGCTATTTGTATATTTATAAATCTGTAAATTTTGTAATTTGCAAATTATATGTTTTCTAAGTATCTAGATATTTTCTAAATTTTTAGATATTCAAGTTGTGTCATTACCGAATACTCAGAACCTCGAGTCTCAAGACTTCGAATTTCCATATCCTTAAATTTAAGAAATTCTCAAACCCTAAAATTCTGAATTTTGAAATCCCCGAATCTTGAACTCTTATATCTCCATATTCCTTAATCCTGATATTTCTATATCCCTAACTCTCAGAAAATTCGAAATTTCTAAATTCCGAAATCTCTATGTGCCGAAGTCCTTATATCCCAAAATCCCTAAAACCCCAAATTTTTTAATTTCTGAATCCCTATATCATGAAATTTCAATACTCCCAAATTACTATACCCCGAAATATCTTTATCCCTACATCCCTATATCATAGATTTCTGAGGCCTTAAATCTCTAAAACCCTAAATTCCTAAATCCTGTGATTCACAAATTCCCAAATTCTTAACTTAAAAAGTTTGAACTCCCCGATTATATGCAACGCATGAACTATCTATCAGTGCACATTATTTCGACACGCCTGACATTACCATATTCAAAGGTCCTGGTGACATTGGCCGCCATTTGGTTACGCCATTGTCCTTCCTCTTCCGCATGCTTCGGACTTTCATAAAATGTCCACGACATAAGGTGCGTGACAAAACGCTACATTACACGTTGCACAAAAGACAATCACGACCCCGATAACCGACGCTATATTGTTTTTACAGTGTTGTAAAAAACTTTATTGGTTATTTGACCAGTGTTCGAATAGAATAGCACAAGATGCACCGCGAATCGAATTTCCTCGGAGAGTTTGATTTTGTTGAATCTGCGTTTCTTGATTCACTCGCGAGCATCCTTAGTGGCATGCACCGAGGTGCAGGTAAAGCTACGTGCACCTCAAGTTGCAGAAATTCCCAGTTGTAAGTATATGGTGGATATAGATTATTCAACGAGAAAGTTTCATTATACTACGGCAACATTAATGTTTGATGAACATCGATCGGTACTCGTTTTTTATTTACGACAAGAGACGGTACACTTGGTCAAGAAAGGCTTTAAAACGGAAACTTTAATCGTATTACTTCGCTAAAGAAAATACCGATGAGAAATTGTCATTCTTCGTCTAGGTACGTTTCATTAATTCAAATATTCATAACCGCTACCGCGAAGACCTCCGGCGATCGATATTATGAATTTAATATATCAGAATAATTGAAAGAATATAAATTTGATTGAATTATTTAGGCACCGTTAATATTATAGTCACACGTTCAATGTTATAATCGTAACATCCGTGTGTAGTAAATTTATTAAAATTGTGTTCATAATAAATTACAAAGTTGTACTTATTTAAATTATATTAATACATGTACACACCAGAAAAATTAATATATAATACGATATTATATTATAATTGTAAGATGTTATTTTTTTATTATCCTGTGAAACTTTGGCAACTCGTGTACTTTTCCTAAAAATGAAAAGTCACACAGTCAGGCGTTAAAAGGGACACTAAAATCTGAACCACGAAATGAAGATCCGTTGGAAGCCATGTTATTCCATTTTCGGTTTAAAGAGCGCGTCACTTTTTCTAATTTTCCCGGTGTCGCCGTTAATTTCCGTGAACGGAACGTTAGAAGAACTTACGATCTCCGAGTGCGCTCTAATTAGCTACATTAATTTTATTTCGCACAATATATTCACCGTTGTCGCGTGAAAGCTGTCTTGCACTGACATGATTAACAACGAGCATAATTAAATAAATAATTATCTCGCGGCATTCTTTGGCGGTTTGTTCGCGTTTTACGACTTTCGGGAGGAAACGAGCCACCTCTTTTCCTCCAGAGAAACAACGCCACGTGAAAAACACCTTTTTAGTTCTTTTCGCTGTTTTTCACGTCGGGGCGACTGCTATATGGCGCTGAGCTTCGTATGCTCCTCTAGGGTAAATGACGATGCGGGAGAATATAGCTTTGTTTCAAGATTTGCGAAAAGGAATTTTCAATCGTGGAAGTTCAGACATTTGAGAATTTTGGGATTTGGGGATTTGAGGATTTGGGGATTTGGGGATTTGGGGATTTGGGGATTTGAGGATTTGGGGATTTGAGGATTTGGGGATTTGAGAATTTGGGAAATTAGAGAATTCGAAAAATTTGAGAATTCGGGAAATTGAAGAATTCGGAAAATTTAAGAATTTGGGGTTTTGAGAATACGGCGATTTGAGAATTTGGAGGTTTGAGAATACGGGAATTTGAGAATTTGGGAAATTAGAGAATTCGGAGATTCGGAGATTTGGAAGTTTAGAGATTTTAGAGATTTGAGGACCAAGAAATTTAGAGAAGTGGGGATTTGGGAATTCGGAGATTTGGAGAATTCGAGGAATTGAATATTTAGAACTTATATATTTGCAAATTTGAAGATTCAGAGATTTTCAAATTTAAAGTTTTGGAGACTAGGAAATTTGCAAACTTTAAGAACTTAAAGATCTAAAAATTTAGAAAATCAAAATGCGAAAACTTCGTATATTACAAATTCGTGCAGAGGTATTTATTACTGTACTTATACTGTACCACTATTGCTAGCTACATAAAACATTATCTACTATAAATCTTGACCTTGCATATTGTTGGTATGTAAAGAAGTGTAATGTGACTAAAATATGTTAATCGAACGTCTGAACACAGGGCAACATGGGACAAGTAAATATATTCCTGTTCTTATATCTTGTTATAATATCCATTACCGGTTATTATGCGGGTGGGCATAAGGAGGTAAGTATAAAAGGAATAGAAGTATAATTTCTGAAATTTGGCTGTCTCTCTAATAAAATTTCATAATTGTTTAATATCATTTTAGGTTTGTGTGAAAGCAAATAAAAGGACCTGCAAAAATATGCAAATGATATTCTTCTGCAACGTATGTTATTCAGTATTATCAACAAAACTCTGATATACTAGTTATACTAAATACTTTCTATCTTATTTCTTAGCACGAGTGTCAACCCTACCTCAAGGGGTAAGATTCATAGCAGAGTGACATGTTGACGAGGACTCTTCGTTGTTGTAATCAAATACTATGGAAAATAAATTACTTCATTGGTGAACATCTTCAGATTGCTTTGTTACTCTCAACCTTACAAATCTCTAAATTTCTAAACATGAAAATTTCCAAGTTCGAAATATAAATCTGACAATTCGCAAATTTACACTTGCAAAAAATTGATACCTACGATTGAACTATAATTCGTATTAGCCAACCTATATGTAAAGAAACTCCATATCAATTGTCAATTTAAAAATTTTTAAATATTCTAACATGGAAGCAGAAAAATTGAGAAATTTGAGTTTTCGTGGTGATCTGTCGTATCAAGGAAAATACATGAAACAAAATTTGCGTAAATAAGTAAATGAATTCGAAAGAGGAATAAAAACTTCGAGCGTTTTATCCTCGCGTGGGATTGTAAACTCCTACGTCTTTGATTGATCGTTAGTGAGTTACATATCTGTGTGGTCATGCGAAATTTTTTACGATGATCATACAAAATATTATCTACATCCACTAAATCTTGACCTTCCTATTGTTGGTATATAAAGTACCGAAATGAAAATGTATGTTAACTGACAACGTCGAGAATTGCATACGAAGCAACATGGGTCAAGTAAATATGTTCCTGTTCTTATATCTCTTTATTATATCCATTACCGGTTATTATGCGGGTGCGCCTAAGATGGTAAGTATAAAAGGAATAAAAGTATAATTTCTGAAATTCGGCTGTCTCTCGAATAGAATTTCATAATTGTTTAATATCATTTTAGATATGTTTGAGAGCAGATGCAAAGACCTGCGGCATTTCAAAAATATTAAAGATATGCAATGTATGCTATTCAGTATTTTATTCTGTATTCATAACTGTGATATACCAGTTATACTAACTACTTTTTATCTTATTTCTTAGGCCGAGTGTCAACCCTTCCTCAAGGGGTAAGATGCATAGCAGAGTGATATCTTGACAAGGATTATTGGTTGCTGTAATGAAATATTATGGAAAATAAATTACTTCATTGCTGAACATCTTCAGACTGCTTTGTGATTTCCAACCTCACAAATCTTTAAATTTCTAAACGCGAAAATTTCCGAATTCGAAATGTAAATCTGTCAATTTGTATATGGAAAAAAAATGATGACCCAATTTCTTTTATCGAAATTTAACGCATATCAAATTACCAGTTTTGAAATATGGATACTGGCTACCAAATTTAAATGAAACACAAAGCTTCATAACCATTGTCTATCGTTCGCCAAATTGCAATAGTATATTATTAGGTTCTTTAAAGAATATCTATGAACATTAAACTTTCAAGTACAGTAACTTTAGTTCTTTACAAACTGAACACATGTACATGTTTAGTTTATCATTTCAGCCTATCGAAAAGATTTGACGCTATTCAAAACGTATATAATGCTTGCCTTTATTATTATGGTACCCAAATAAAATATTATCTACATCGTATAAATCTTGACCTTCGAAATTGTTAGTATATAAAGAACAGAAATGTGATCGAAATTTGTTAACCGAACACCTGGAGTTGAATACGAGGCAACATGGGTCAAGTAAATATGTTCATGTTCTTATATCTTTCCATTATATTCATTACCGGTTATTATGTGCCACTGGCGGAGGCAGTAAATGTAAGTATAATTTGTGAATTTCGATCTTTATCTCTTTAACATAATTTCATGATTGTTTAATATCGTTTCAGTTCTGTTCGCTTGCGACTCCGAAGAAATGCAAAGATACATTAATGGCAGCCTTATGCTATGTATGTTATTCAGTACTGTCGCTAGAACAATGACATATCCTATATAATAACTACTTTTTATGTTATTTGTTAGGTCAAGTGTCACCCGAAGGGGTAAGATTCATAGCAGACTCTGACATCCTGACGAGGTCTCTTCGTCGCTGTAATGGAATACTATGAAAAATAAACTACTTCATCGCTGAATATCTTCTGACTGCTTTGTGAGTCCCATCCTTACAATCTTTAAATTTCTAAATGTGAAAATTTCCAAATTCGAAATGCAAATCTGACGATTCGCAAATTTACACTTGCAAAAAATCTATACCAACATTTGCACTATAATTTGTATCTGCAAACCCATATGAAAGGAAACTCTCTCAATGGGTCATACACCGAGACTACACTCTATCGATGTACACATACTCTTGAATCACTCAAAGTACACACACTTTCTGTATTTCTCCGACTGCTATAGTATTTTCAGCTCGGCCATTCGATACGTAATTATCTAATACGAAAGCAATATCGTCCATCATTCCCTCACGATGACGTCTCATTCTCGAGTGCCTGTTTTCTTATCCTTCCACGTGTTCCACAAACCAACGCAGCCCAAGGGGCTGTAAATTTTCTGTGAACCCGTATAAAATCGTAGATTCGTACAACGATAATCGTCGAAGCCCAAGATACCGCGTGCTCGCACACGCGAATCTGATTCAGCAGTCACGAACTGTTAGCCGTATCACACTGTATTGCAATTTGCGGTGGCATCTAACACGATGACGTTTTGGGTGATGACACGCGTTGTAACGCGTTGCGGAACGGTTTTCATGATGTAACGCGAAATAGGCTCGTTATTTTTCTGCTGAAGTACGCGAGAGCTTGGGAGTTCAGATACTTTCAAATTTTTTGATTTGAAGATTGAGGGATCTGAGAATTTGGGGATTTATAGAATTCTGGGATTTGATAATTTGAAAATTGAAGAAATTTTAATATACAGTCTTTTCGAAATTGGAAGTTCAAATCTGCTGAACATAAAAATCTAGGAAATTTAGAAATCCAAAATGTTTCAAATTTTAGTATATGAAAATGTTGAATATTCTAATATGAAAGGAGAAAAATGGAGAAATTTGAATCTTCGTGGTGATCTACCGCATCCCAAAGAAATTTATACGTCAAAGAAAATTCGCGTCAATAACTGGATAAATTCAAAAGAAGAATAAAGGCTTTGTGCGAGTTTCCCTCGTGTGAGTTTGTAAACTCCCGCGTCTCCTTTGGTTGCTCGTCACTTAGTTACATATTCGCACAGACGTGCAGCATTGTACAGTATGGACTTTCTACTGTTTAATAAAGTTCATAATTTACACGAAAAGTTAGCGCACAAAGGACGGTGTAGAAAATATGATACTTCCGTCGAAACGTAACCAACGGCCTGGTAACGAGTAACTTTATACTGGAACAAATTTTTAACTTGTTCCTTCGCTGCTAATGACGTGGATGTTTATGAACAACGGAATGAAAAGGGAAATAAAGGGAAGCAAAAGTTTCCGGCCACGGTAGAGATCACGTGAAAGCATCTTCTTTACGAGTTTGTTGCGTATTCTTATAATAATATGCAGTTACCTGTCTCTAATGGGGGTTGAAGCTCTGATGCCCTATTCCTTGAAAATGATACTTGGTTCCAGAAATATCTTGCTGTCTGAATCATTTACGAAAAGTTCATAATGTTTTAGGACGATGAACTTCATATTTTCACAGTTGCTACAAGTTTGCAAGTCAGTAAAATGTTTGGGTACATTATCTTTCATTTTTGCACATCTCCACTTAACAAAATGTCATCAATCATATTCTAAATTGAACTTTAAACTGGCACAATTTTCTGTATCGAGAAAGACAACGGCACGAAACTGTGTATCACGAAAAAAGAAATAAGTTTACTGGAACTTGTTTCCAAATGCAGAATCAATCGAATAAAATTTCTGTAACGTCTGGAGGTGTTAGTAGCAACGAAAGAGATTCATGGGTCCTCCGCATAAAGTACATGGTGTCCTCCATGTGCTTGGATTTCATTTGATAAGCAAATGCAGGGAAACTCTGCCGTCAAATATTGAGACACGTAGTACGTAGGGTGAACGAATTGGTGAACGGTGCACGCGAAATCCGTTCGTTCGGGGCTATTTATGTAAACGACAGTTCCCAAGGGAGCGTGGAAGGCGCGAGTTTGCTTATATTTCCGGCATTTTGTGAACATTATGCTGGCATTCAGGTGACGTATTCACAGCCCCTTCTACCGACGCCGAGTCTTCTTTTCTTGTGCAGCTGCGCGAGCAACGTCTACGAACGCTTTCGCGCTTAAGGCGTTCTCCCGCTTTATTTTCCCCTTTTCGGGCTTTCTTCCGGGCCCAGTTTCCTTGTCCCTTTCGCGACAACGGGATACCGTCGCAATAATTTAACGCTCTCTGTTTTCCAACCAAGTAATTCTCGCGAAGATTGTCGCGTCTGTTAACTATTACCCCGTCCAGACGCCACCCCTTCTCTTTGCCGAGAATTTCTATTGTTCTTCGAAAACGTTCCTATCACCGCAAGTAATTCCGAACGAACGGGAAATCGGAAAGAGGAAATTTTCGCGATGGCCACGATTGAACCCCTCTGATTAAACTTTCTATAAAGAGAAGCTTCGCACAATCTCGTATATGGGTTGTCGACGTTTTGTAGCGTAATCAGAGTTTACGACGAGTCATTCGTGAACTGTGCTCACCGTCCGCGTACACCTAACCGTCACGTAAAACGGCACGACGTCGCAATATGCTGGATATTAAAGGATTGCTGTTTTTCAACGACCTAGCGAACGGACAATTCCTTCTGGGCATTTCAGAACAATTAGACACACTTTTGTTAACCTGGAAACTTCAATATTGTAAGGTTCATGTTAATAGTAATACGTAATTTAAAATATTTTAAAAATTACAAAAACATGTTTAAGACATTACGTTTGTTGGAAAGATAAAAATATACGAGAACTGTTTTATAATGTACTTAAATGTATTTATTAGAAGCACATCTGTCTATAATTGAAAATCTAAAGACGTTAAACTGAATGCAAAATGGTGGAGAAGATTAAGTGGCACCTGACGCAAACTTCGCTTAGTCATAAAATTTGTAGGTCAGAACGATCTGAAATGAAGGAGATTAAAATTTTTAATATCCACGTTAAATTTGACAGTCAACCTACGGTAATATATTTATATATTTTAATATCAAATTTTACCGTGGAAAATTTTCTCTCGAAATGTTCA
The DNA here is from genome assembly GCF_050947335.1 of Megachile rotundata. Classification (NCBI taxonomy): domain Eukaryota; kingdom Metazoa; phylum Arthropoda; class Insecta; order Hymenoptera; family Megachilidae; genus Megachile; species Megachile rotundata. The sequence continues at coordinate 10,321,331 of NC_134983.1, forward strand.
TTTCTACAGAAATATTCTTTTTAATTCCATTAACAAATTAAATTTAGATACTAAAACTATGAAGTTACTTTTGCTTCCATCCACAATTATAATTTTCGTCGCTGCTGCGAAGCTATTTTGATAACACTTTTTACAGCTTTACACAGTTTAACACGGCACGTTGTCCGTGATGCTAATAAACACCGTTGACTACCGAAAATACACTCGATTAGCGGTAATTCCGTTTCGACCAAGCAGTCGGTGAATTAAATTAGCGGGATTTTTATAGTACGTGGAACGAGACATTTATCGCGCTAGGCAACGTCGAGTAAATGTTGTTTTCTCGACACTCGAAAACCGTGTCCAAATGTCGTTTAAGAAAAGAGAAGTGTATTACGACTTAATGTCAGTCGAGCGAACCTGTGACGTGCGTAAGTGGCTTAAAAAATGCCAGAATACCAGAGAGAGACTTTTTGAAAATTCAGCCAAGAATGGTGTGAATAATTAAAACGGTGACGAGGTGAAGTCTGAAATGTTTGAAATGTCTCTTATTGCCGGCTTAACCATAAATACCGTCATTTTACGTCAATTTGGCTCATGACGTGAAAATTGAATCACACAAGATTGTTAGGAGCAACGACCTGTGTCAAACTTTTTTAAATCTGTCACGGAGAAAGTGGGCGTATATAATTAATCATATGGATCCCCATTTGAATTCAAACTTAGTTCTTCAAATATTTTACTGAAATACTTAAATTTATTATTGAATCAAATGTTTAATATTTAATTTCTTAAGAGGTTTCTTTAATTAAATTGAAGGTGATTTTCAAGAAAAACATGGAATATGTTGGATAGATACTGTGAGGATGATTATGATTAAATAATATATGAAATGGGTCATGAATTTAAACAAACACATAAATCAACATGTAGGACAATTAGCCATAAGTAATTTGTACATGTAATGTCCTGTTAACTGTAACTAATAAGCTTCTTAACTCCGTTGATTGGATCTCTAAATGCGTGATCCCCAGAGAGGACTGTCATTAATCGGTTTGATCACTACACAGTCACTAATGCCTATGAATATGCTAGTAAATATAACGCATGATAGTATAACCATTGCAATTAGTTTGAAGTGTGGGAATATTAAAGTACTAACCTCGCATATTCACAGCAAACAAAATTCAAATACACATTAAACAGCGAATATGTAAAAAATGGAACCTTTAACCCTATTTATGTAAAGGAAAAATTTGTTCAAAATCACCTCAGGTGTAACCCTTTTTTAGGAAATAGTTGTGAGACACCCTGTATGTCCAACAGCTATGATGTAACTATACAACTAGTACAGTAGTCTTAATTATCCTTCCTATATGTATATACCCAGTTCCTAATTTTTGTACCTGTTACTACACCAGCAACAAGAGCCTGTTTATTATTTTTTCCATCCTCCATTAATAGTATAAATAGAAGCAGACACCAACATGATTTATCATTTTGTGAAATGAGAACTTCACCCAACTCCAATTTCTCCTCCTCACAAGAAACTGTTTCTGTTTCTTCTCGAAAAGTAAAATGGAGACGAATTAGCTCAGCTCTCAATAACAAACGTGATCCCCATCGAAATCAATGGATTGCGGGTTGCATCGATGACAGGCATCATTTGCAATGCTATTACTTTGGTCTTAGCAGCAACAATGGGTAATTTGAATGTATTAATTCGGCGTTGACACGGTAACGTTCATTGTTCAGTTTAGACAGCGGGTAAAGACCGTGAGGTCGTGTGGGTGAGTAGCAAGTGACAACGAATACCATGAGCAAGCACGGACAGAGGTTGGAGAGGTTTCACAGCGAAAGAGAGACGGCAGGAGAATGGTGGAGGAGGAGCAGCGTGTAAATGCATGTATATTGCTTCATGAATGCACGCGCGAGGAGCTTGTAGTTAGCCGTGGTGGCGTCATTATTAGCCTAGCCGGCTTATACGTCCAGAATCCGCTGTGACAAATGGCCTCCTGGCAGACGAAACGGCCCGAAAGCAATTTGCACTCGTTGCTACGGCGAATTTCCACGCCGCCACCATCGCCGAAAAATGTTGCACGCAACCAACCGTCCCTCGTCCATCTAGTTGTCTCTTCTATCGTCATCGTTTATTAATGGACGCTGCTACCCGACAGCGAAACAAAAGCTCTCCTTCTTCCTTCAATTAATCAGCGACGAAATTATGGTTTCGCACGGTAGCCCGCGTTTGTCTCGCACCATGGATCAATGACAGTTCACTGCGAGAAATTATTACTGTTGCTGATCTACCAGCTGGAAGATCTTCGGGGAGACACTGGTAATCGCACGCTTGTTAAAATTCAATTCTCTAAGGTTGCTTCAAATCTTGGCGATGGTCGCGGATCAACAGTACTTGTTCATTTTTCAGGGTTAAACGAGGTATATGGGCTGATGTGGGGTACAGGTAGTTTTGATGGTGCATTTTAGGTATTAATATAGTATTATTTAAGTATGCGACAGTATTTAATATTATTAATAATAAAAAATTTCTCAATCTGTCAAATCTCTTGATTCTTCTATTCCCAAAATTTCTAAATCCCTTAACACCAAAATTTTACATATTTCATCACTCCTAAATTCCTAAGTTTCTCAAGTCCCTAAATTCTCGAATTCCCCAAATTGCCAAATCTCGATACCAAAGGCACAGTTTGTTTTCAATTCCGAGCACGAAAAGAAAAACACCTGGGGTGGTATCTTTGTAATTACAGCTCGCACGCATTTCGTTCGATGCTCGAATCAACCGAAAGCCTGCTCGAACCCTTATTTCGCGTCTAATTACTCGATAGCTTAGGGCAGAAGGGTGAAAGATAACCGAAAGGGACTTCAACCGGATCGATAAAGCAAACGGGAGACAAGGAACTCGCGTATGACAAACTTTGAACCTCTTCTCGAGCTGAGACATTATTTCAGGAATATCTAAGAAAAGAATCGATAGAAAAAAGAAAGTTTCGTAAACGAACATGGAATCTCGAATGAATTTAAACGATACAACTTACTGTACGTGCAACAAGTTACACTGGTAGTAGTTGATGGAATATCGATGATATCTAACGATGAATCGAGATAATGCGGTCTAAATGTAGACTGAGATTTAAGTATGAGCTTATAGAAGTATGCCTTGTTAGGGATTTAACTTTGATGAGTATAGTATAAAATTATGGTTGTAGAAGAAATATCGAGTGACGTAGATAGTCATTCATGTATTATTTGGTAGACTGTTTTGATTTTAATTTTAAATATGTAATTTATAACAGACGATACTTTTGTGCAACTTATTTCGATCCAGTACTAGATACTGAATCTATATCAAGATTGGCTCGAAATAAAACTGAAATAAAAGTGGCAGTCACCCTCTGTATAAACGTGACGAAATAAAAGTTGACGAATATCAATTTTAGTAAAAGGATGAATTGGCTAATTGATCCTCGGATAATTGGGTAATTTCTGAAAGTCGAAGTCGAAGCGAGTGGACTGGAAGGTAAGGGCTGTTAGAAGAAGTCATTGTTTCTGACTAGATCGAATCAGTCGCGATGGATGCTGAGGGAAAAAAGAGAAGTTTTCTGAGTAACGCCCGAGAAATGTTACCCTTTATCACATCTCGCTACGATCATTGCTCGACCAATACACGGGAAGAGCTTTATTCCCGATCCCCTTTCAATCTCCTGATGGAACAATTTCCTTCGAAACGGCGAATGATCAGCCAATATCTATTTCTATACCTTTTTCTGAAACCGGCCTCCCCTGTAGCCCGATCGACGACCTATTTCTATTAGCCATTTATGGCCGATGAGTTACTTTATGTAGTTTCATTGATCCCGCTGGCCATTCGATTCCGTCGTATCAGAGTTCGGATAAAACGACGAACCATTGTTATCTTGCGGATCGCGTTTAGGGTAGACGCACAACCGAACCGACGCACAATCTAATCTACGGGGACGAAGAAATAAGTTTCGTCGACTGCGTGGAGAACAGCATTGGCCCAAAGATTGTTTCCCAGGCCTGGGTAAATCGTATTTTTCAGGATTCCTCCGCGATTCCGAAAATTGATTTCCTTCTGGAACGGGGGACGTCGAATCGAATCAAAAGTAACGGGACGTCGTTTAAGTTTAATGTTAACCATTAGAGTTGTTATTATGAAGAGATAAGATTTCCATCATAAAACTGATGGCCAAACTTCTTTTATCGAAACCTGTTTTATTTTAGTGCATATCAAATAACCAGTTCTGAAATACGAAGGATACTAGCTACAAAACTTAAAAGAAACACAAACCTTCATCACCATTGTCTATCGTTTGCCAAATTGCAATAGTAGATTATTGGGTTAATTTAAGAAATGCAAGATCTATCAACATTAAACTTTCAAGTACAGTAACTTTAGTTCTTTACAAACTGAACACATGTACATGTTTAGTTTATCATTTCAGCTTATCGAAAAGATTTGAACGCTATTCAAAACGTATATAATGCTTGCCTTTATTATTACGGTACCCAAATAAAATATTATCTACATCGTATAAATCATGACCTTGGAAATTGTGGGTATGTAAGGAACTAAAAAGTGACCGAAATATGTTAAATGAACACCTCGAGTTGAACCCGAGGCAACATGGGTCAAGTAAATATGTTCATGTTCTTATATCTTTCCATTATATTCATTACCGGTTACTATGTGCCACTGGCGGAGGCAGTAAATGTAAGTATAATTTGTGAATTTCGATCTTTATCTCTTTAACATAATTTCATGATTGTTTAATATCGTTTCAGTTCTGTTCGCTTGCGACTCCGAAGAAATGCAAAGATACATTAATGGCAGCCTTATGCTATGTATGTTATTCAGTACTGTCGCTAGAACAATGACATATCCTATATAATAACTACTTTTTATGTTATTTGTTAGGTCAAGTGTCACCCGAAGGGGTAAGATTCATAGCAGACTCTGACATCCTGACGAGGTCTCTTCGTCGCTGTAATGGAATACTATGAAAAATAAACTACTTCATCGCTGAATATCTTCTGACTGCTTTGTGAGTCCCATCCTTACAATCTCTAAATTTATAAACGTGAAAATTTCCAAATTCGAAATGCAAATCTGACAATTTGAAAATTTACACTTGCGAAAAATATATACTAACATTTGCACTATAATTTGTAACAGCAAACCCATATGAAAGGAAACTCTCTCAATGGGTCATGCACCGAGACTACACTCTATCGATGTACACATACTCTTGAATCACTCAAAGTACACACACTTTCTGTATTTCTCCGACTGCTATAGTATTTTCAGCTCGGCCATTCGATACGTAATTATTTAATACGAAAGCAATATCGTCCATCGTTCCCTCACGATGACGTCTCATTCTCGAGTGCCTGTTTTCTTATCCGTCCACGTGTTCCACAAACCAACGCAGCCCGAGGAGCAGTAAATTTTCCGTGAACCCGTATAAAACCGTAGATTCGTGCAACGATAATCGTCGAAGCTCAAGATACCGCGTGCTCGCACACGCGAATCTGATTCAGCAGTCACGAACTGTTAGCCGTATCACACTGTATTGCAATTTGCGGTGGCATCTAACACGATGACGATTTTGGTGATGACACGCGTTGTAACGCGTTGCGGAACGGTTTTCGCGATGTAACGCGAAATAGGCTCGTTATTTTTCTTCTGAAATAGGAAATCTGCTCGCGGGAAACAATCCGAGGATAATTCGCGTACTCTTTCTTTGCCTGGAAGAAGAAACATCGTTTACGTCCCCTTTGCTCCTAAGTATTCCTATTTACCGGAACGGCGCCCTCTTCGATTTCTTTTGTCATCAGATTCCTGACGAGGGTTCAAATATACCTCTCTCATATTTTATTGTTCTCTTTCGTTCCATTTGTTAACTTTATAAAATAAACGATAAACTCATCGCAAGCTGAATTCTAGGAATTATTGTTCTGTTTCGATCCATTTGTTAACTTTATAAAATAAACGATAAACTCATCGCAAGCTGAATTCTAGGAATTATTGTTCTGTTTCGTTCCATTTGTTAACTTTATAAAATAAACGATAAATTCATTACAAGCTGAATTCTAGGAATTCGGAGAATCAACTCTATTTCGTTATTCGATCTAACAGAGATGTGCAAATTCGTCGTTCGTTTCGACCAATCGCAGTCGTATATTTTTAGTATCCGCCATGACTCGTGACAGATAAACTTTACGTATTTATGTTTTATTTACGTTTTTGGGCGGAATCGGGTAAATTGAGTTTTTTTTAAAAAGTGGGTCGTCACTCTCCAATTTATTGTAATTGAACCCATTCAATTTTGAAGAGCAGTTTCTTCGTTAAATTACGTCACCGTCGTTGCACCGGCAAATCGATCGCATTGTTTTATCGCGTTACGTGCACACACGATGTCGCTTCAATTACCGGTCGCAGCCAGAAATGGTAATGGGAATTAATGAATGAAAGTTTCATAATCAACGCGAATATGAAACGAAGGACGGTTCTTTTTAACATTTTTTTTACTTCCTCTATTCGCCCATGTCCCACGGGTCTTCAGGTCCGATAATTACACGAACGAGTACAATCAATTTGTCGTAATTGCGTTAGCCTCTTAACCGTGCTCCAATTAGTCAGATAAACCGGGAAATTTAATTAGTTTAATCCAAACAAGTAACCGAGTATTGTTGTTCCGCCTTCCTTATAATCCGTACGAGCCGGTCACGCGCTTTCATTATTGTCGGTATTATGCAACGCTCTACTTTCAGACCCGGATGAAAATTTCAATCCCTGTTACGTGCGCTACAGATATAATGCTCACCGGTAACAACCATCAATAACACCAATTGAATCGTTTATTCTAACCGCTTGAACAGCTGTGATTGCCTTTAATGCTGCCAATCCCTTTCAAGGAGATATGCAACGAACAATTCATAAATATGACATTGAACTAGGCTGGGCTGGGTTCATCAGCTTTATCGACCGTGGTAATGTCCTGCGTGACCCAGTTACTTTTTGCAATTTGGAGAAAATTTCAATAATTAGAAATTAAATAAATATTACAGATTTTGAGTATCACTAAACTTTTGAATTAAAAAACTTGCAAATATTCGTAAATTAAAAAATAAAAAATTGTAGAAAAATATATAGCAACGATCCTAAATAAGCGTTGAAAAGTTGGAAACGTATTCTGAAGAAAATGTACAATGTACCCGAGTGTGCACTTTATTTCACGCGAAACTCGATTTTCTGTTTGTCCGCAAAATTTGTTCAAGGAACATTAAGTGCAGTTACGTAAACGCAATGGTTGCCGTGGGTTGAGTCGTACAGGGTGCTCGACACAAAACCAATTTATTTCAGCGAAGCTGATCTCCGACTCTGGCGAGCTTCGCATTAAAATACATCGACGGTTTCCCATCTTTTTTGCATTCTATTTTTGCTCGGAGTTAAAGTAAACCAGGCTTTAACCGTGCAAATGTAGCGTACGCCTTACATGGAAGAAGATAGATGGATGCGGTTACTCAAATCAAACGGTAGTATTCAACCGTTGCAGCTTAACATGCTGCATCGACCGCATTGCAAACAGTGATTTATAATATTTAATGGAACGCCAAGATCGTTTGTGCGCACGCCTACTTAAAATGCAGAGCAATTTAAAACGAAGAGGAGATTATAATGAAATATCGCAAATTTTTCACTGAAATGAAATGATACGTTTTTATCTCTCTAGATCCGAGTACTTGACACGCGGTGAACATGGAAAATCAAAAGCAAATTGGATGAAAATGTTATGATTTTAAAAAAAAAACCTTCCGTGAAACGAATGCAATACATGATACGATATCTTTTGTTATAATAAAAACTTGGATATTTACGTGATCGACATGATGTGTATTAAAACGAACGCCAACGTGGTTCCAATTTATTTAACGGCAAAAATCACTTTCATCCTGTTTTATATTTTAAAATAAAGCTCGTATGAAATTGTACACCAAGGTTTTAAGGTTAAATGTAAAATATAACCTTAAAAATTCCTATATTGTTTCACGTGAAATTTAATTATATCCGCTCGTAAAAATTTTCCAGAAATATTCAACATTTAATTTTCGTTTTGCTTAATGATTATGAATTTTTCGCGTGTTTCAGTTATTCGATATGTGAACAAGTAGGATGTATTAAACATTTTCATTATATCAAAGTGTCGAATCAATTTCTGGAATAGGTTTCATATATCGTGGCTTTAAACGTCAAATTTAATCGTCACTTTCTTGTCAGCGTGTGTCAAATTTTGTCTCGAAATCTGTTGTTTAAAATAACCTGTTTAGTATAGCAACTTTTTGATTAGTCCAACTTGCGGTAGTTTAAAACTGCATTTTGTAAAAATTGAAAACATTATGCAATGAAAGGTTAAATTCTAATATATGGCTTCCAGTAAAATAAATGATAGATTTATGCAAAAATTCATACGTCACCCAGACGTATAAAAATTAAAAAACATAAAACCAGCTGCAGAAAACTGTTGAAAACTAAATAGGAAAAAACAAGGTATTTAACACACTTAACACTCCCATTTTTAATTTTGTCGTGTTACAGAACCGTGGTACGGTCTGAGTGGCTTTTAGAAACAACATTTCAACTCGGTCTGCAATAGGACGATACATGGCGATATACAAAAAACAGATCGATAAATACATTAAATAAATCCCTTGTCTTTTTCTCTTTAATTGTCAAGTTTTTCCGCAGTCAGTTTTTACATAGTCGGATCTTTAATAAAAAGTTACTAAACTTTTATGAAAAATATTAGTTTACTTATTTGTTTGTTTATTATTTATTTATCCGTTAAAACTCTCTCGTCGTTCTTTTTATGCAGTTAATTTTTTGTACGTAACAAAAATTATAAAATTTCCTCCTTGATTTCATGGTTGGGTGAAATAAAGTCGTTGATGTGAACTTTTTGAACAAACTCAGAAATAAAAATATAGAGTTGTTAAATGAACTGAACGATATGAAGCAAGTTATGTATAGCTCATTTATTTGTCCACAAGTGCATAGGTAATAAACATCAAAATTCTCTTCCTGATTTCATAGTCGAATAAAATAGATATGAACTCTTGAAACAAAGCAAGAAATAAAAATGGTATAGATTTGTCAAATGAACTGAATAATAAAGAGCCAAGTCATGTATAACTCATTTATTTGTCTACAAATGCAGAAAAATAAAAATTGTGTTCTTCATAATCGGGTAAAGCGGCGAATGAACTCTTCGAACAAACGACGTAATAAAAATGCTATAGAGTCGTGAAATGAAGTGAAGTCTAGGAAGTAAGTCTAGAAAAAACATCGTGAAAATTCCAAAAGTGGTCTCAGTTTTTCGGTTGGCGCTTACTCGGTCGCCCATTTTTACCATCATTTTTAATTCAGGTTACCACGTTCAAGTCGCGAACGAATGTACCGAGAAAGCCGGCGCGTCGGTGCATCCGTGTGTCGACCCCATTAACGGGCGCTGCGGTGCAAGCGAAAAAGCCCGGAATATTTTTAATTGGACCGCAAACTTTCTCGGTGCCGGACTCTTGTTGCGAGTTTCTGTAGGCGGACGCGCTCAGCCCGCTCGCGGAAAAACGCTGGACTCAGAAATGGCGTCAACCGTGTCTGCATCGTCGTCGATTTTCCCTTCCCGCGCCAGTTTTTCCCCGGACAACGTTCATCGCGCAAAAGAACCAACGATCGACTTGGAAGCTTGTCAAACGTATTCCGTCGCAACTTCCGCTAAATCCTCCAACGAATGATCGAAACGTAATGGAACGAACACGGGGAATCGGACTTTCGAACAATTTCCATAGGATATTCGTGTTTCTCTAAAACCTTTAGGAACCAAAGGCGGAACAGTCTTTTGAGATAGCCAACGACTAAACTTTCCTAATTGTAAGTTGTCGCGTGAACTTATGCCTGGAAACTTATTCCCGGTTCAACAGTCGAATCGTGGAAAATTCTGCGAAACTTCGGAGAATCATTGCACCAATTCCTCGGAACAGTTCGGTTATCTGAGCAATATTGCACGGTGCAAATAACACTTTTTCTGATAAACTTCAAAACTTATCTAAATTCGTAACTCTATTTGTTGTTAGTTGACACTTTGCAATGCTCCACCTTCTATTAATCGTTTAAATTGCTCTTAAACTGTGTGTCACATTAATTCAATACACACTTTGAAAGTTTGCGATATTTAGATTTTGCATGCTTTATTTATGAAAATATTCTTGGAATAGTTTTTGGGAGATCACACCACCATGAACACCTCGTACATTTTACTTTTCAGTTCAAATAATATTTTCTTATTTAATATGTCTTTTTATAGAACATTTTTCCTATTATTTATATAAGATTTCACAATAAATACAAAAATGTGAATACAATTTAATTTCACGATACGTGACACGTGATTAATACTGTAATACGAAATCCCGTTCAGGTAACTTGAAGAACCGATTAGTTTCTTCGATTAGAATATAATTCTAAACGTGCACCTCGAATCTGATACCGTTAACGATAAAAAAGCTATGATATGGTGCAAAGTGATTCTGCTCTTGCATCTCAACGGGTCCATTTTAACCTGACATACTACACACGAACAGGATTCTGAGCACACTTGAACGAAACACGAACTTACGTTATATAGCAGAGTTCGTACACGAAACTCGTGCATACGTATCTACGAGAATCTGAAATTAGGAAGAACGGCGGGATCGGTGTTCTACGAGCATGTTCGTGAATCTTGCACGAGTATCTTGGAGCGTCGGTGAAACGTGAAACGATAGAGCGTAACGTCGATTGCATCCCGGAGCTGTCGTCGGGACGGAAATTAAAAATTGAAGCGGATCTTAAGCGTGAAATTAAATGAAATTTAATTGTCCTCCATCGGGTACGGAATTGAAAATCAGAATATGACGTTGGTAAAGGAAGACGTCTTACGAATAATTTAATATCCTTCGTTCGTAATTAAATTGATAGACATTGTACATCGCTCTTTTCTTTCAAACTCGGTGTTTATTTTTAACTAAGTGTCTTATCTCAAATCGTTTATATTATTTGACTGCATAGAGTTTATCAAAACTTTCGATTTGTACATAAATGTATTTGTTCAATAATCAGAGTTGTTTAGGAATTCCATTTATTCGATAAACTATTCGAAAAAGTTAAACCAAGTCTTTGATGCAGAGGGGTTTAAAGGGAACGATATTAAAATTAGAAGAGCGAAGTAGTCTAGTATGTGTATTTAATATTTCCGTGGAAAAGACAGACGAAATTATTATCGCAAACGTTTATTTCTGAATCCCGTAAAGAAAGTATTCATTTCCTCGCAATTTTACGCTGAACGTGCCGTGGTTCTTAAATGTTTCTCTAAATATTCAGCGCATAAAACTGTTAAAAACACGGGACCGCTAAAACCTGGAGCATTACAGCCCAGAAACTGGTTCACCGACGGCACTGAATCCCGCGGAAATATACCGGACCGGAATTAAATCGTGCATACGACCACCGAAAAAAGAAAATATTTCTTCCCGATGCACGCGCAGCGAGGTTATGTTCCGTTTCTTCGCGCTACTTCCAACAGCCCACGAAATCGTAGAATATCGTCCACGTTCCAGTTCCCTTCAGAACTTATCCCTACACGAACTGCACGAGAAACACGACCGAACGTAAATTAATTTAAAGCGTACGATTAAGAGGCGAGAAACGGGAAAAGAAGAAAAAGAAATAGTATCGCAGTAACGCTCGCCGCTGTCTCGTAAATTTCGTGTATTGCAACATGCGAATCGTGGCGTGGAATTACGCTACTCCCCAGTGACCTCTGTCTAAAGAGCTTTCATGAAAATTAGCGTACAATCCGCGTTTAACATGTATACTGTTGGGCTTTAAACGAACACGTCCGCGCGTGGACCCTTTGTGAGCTTCCTACGCCACTGTTATTAGGTTGCTACGCAAATTTTATCTGTTGATCTCTCAACTTGTACAAACGTGGATTTAATTACTTTCAAGATACTCCACTTTTTCGGACTGGAAAATTATGACCAAAACGTGGTATTAGCAATTCGGCGAATTGCAGAGAAGAATTTTAAATTATTTTCCGGACGATAAATCGCTGAAATAGCTGCATCTTAAATTGTGTGTTTGATGGATATTACTTTTGAGATACATTTTGTCAGATTTTATTGTGTAATATGGACTATTTTATATTCATATAATAATATGTTTAACTGAAAATCGAATTTACTTTATATTTGTGAGTACATTTTCGTTAAAATGAAACTCAGAATAATTATAACTTAACAAAGTAATTAGCGCCGAGAGATTGTATCGATTATTAGAATATGATAGTTCGTCTAAAATATGAAGTTACAAATAGTTTCTACAGACTGCAGTTCAGAGTTATTAAACTGGAGCGTTCTATATAAAAATTAGGTTAGAGTACTGTATTAAAATAAGGTGGTATCTATATAGATACTAGGTTGATCTATATAAAAATTAGGTTAGTTTCCTACATAAAACTAGATTACAGTGTTCTGTATAAAATGATAATGCCTCAACATGTTTACTACGAAAATAAAATCGTGAACTGTCTTTTGACATGAAAATTTAATCCGCTAAGAAGTCACATTCCTCAAACTGTACAGAAAGTATTAAACAGTGATTATAAGAGGTAAATTATTATTACAGATAATATTAGTATAATCTAATCCTAACTGAATCCCTAATTTTTCATATGTGGGAGGCGCCATTAACTCAACAGCCCAGTTCAAGGATTAAAGGATCTTTTGTGGGTCGATAATGCAAAGAAGTAGTTAAGCCATGATGGTAATTGCTTCTTCAGCTTCTATACTCGTTATATGTATGGCGTTAATCAAACATGGGTGCTGCATGAATTTTCACGAGAGATCCTTACCCACTTTATGGAAAACATAACAACATTATAAAGTTCAGAGAAAATTTATACATCACTCACGTTTAGGTAACAACGTAGTCATGTATAACGAGTTATCTAACTCGTTGATTATTACTAAAGTTGAATAGCATACGAATAATCTTCAAAATAAAATTACGAATGAAACAAAGGCACTCGCAATAAGGAAGAAGAATAACAAATCGAATATAGGATTACAAAAATTCATAATATAGTTTATGATACAAACAGTTTTTTAACATCAGCGGTAGTGGACTTTAATATTCAGGTTAATATTAGCGGTGCAGATCTTAATGAATTAGCTCAGTATATCAACAATGCAAATCTTAATGAATTAGCTCAAGGTTCAGGAGACGGGTCGTTAATAACATGAAATCCGTAAAATCTTTTAAGACTCGACATCCGTAAAATTACTCGTTCAGTTGAAATGTCACCAAAGACTAATATGACTGTCACGAATTTTTTCTGACACATTTCGTGCTATTCTCTCTAGGAAACCTTTAATACGTCTATACTTCATTTAGCTGATATTTAAATCCTAACCTGTTTTTACTTGAACTGCCACGTTGTGTACAAGCGTCAATGTGTTTCAACATCGAGATAATCTAAAATATTCCGTAAAAATGTTTACTTGAAAAAGTGATTATACGTTAATATCTCGCTTTATGAAGCAAACCCATAATGTTATGAGCATTCGTCAAGACTCTTGTCCAGTATGAAGCAGGCTTGATGCGGTTTATTCGCGTACGCATGACAGAATGCTTGGTCAAAGCAAAAATAAGGTCGTGTAACTCGATTTTGTGGTGGTTGAATGCCGCAATTAGACACGAGTCGCAAGACCCGCGGGTCCTATGGCGTACGATCTCGCGGGAAAATCACGCAATAAATGTTACGAGGACATACATAGAAGCGTAGCCGGTCGTGATCCTGGCATACAACATATTATCCGTGTCGGATGGTTCGCGACCGCGTCCCTTTGTCCTGCGGTCTGGCCGAGGTTTCACACAGCAATTGAATAAATATTCATTAGCGTAATTAGTATGCGCGCACTATCCTGCGGACTAGGATACGTGCCTTTAATTGCACGTTCCTTTTTAGCTTCGCGGTTTATAATTTGTCGGCGGCGGCAGCGGAACAGGACGCGTTTCGCGAAAAGCTCGTCGGTAACGCTATTAATTCGCTGCCGGGTAATTGGAGGAACGACGCTAACGATTATCGATCGATATCGTTAAGATATTGAATGTGAAACGCGAGCTGTATAAATGGAATAATGAACGTGTATAACGGGGCCCTCGAAACGAACCTGTTCGGGATTGTTTCGACTAGATGCCAGAAACGCTTTGGCGCACTCGGTTTGCAACTATATCCCTCTGTTGGAAATGAGTATTCACTCGGGACAGAAGTTGCGGATATCTCTGATATCCAAGTATATTCAAATGTGTGCTGCGGTAGCTTTCGGGTATATTGTCTTGTCTTCTGTAATGGAAGTGGTTTGAACGTCCTGTTTACTCCTATTATCTTTGCATCTAACAATAGCCAGACGCTAATCACATTTAATAAGATTCTTGAAATTATCTGATATCTTAAACGCACCTAATTTGGAGGTTAATTTATAAAAGTCACTTTTGTATTTTATTAGAAGTTGCGACTGGTTGTATGAAGATTAATGCAAACAGGAACGGTTTGCAATTATTTTATGATGCGTTTTACACACGTGATGTGGTGCCTAAAGAGCACGATTAATATCCATAGAGATGTGCATGCACGATGAACATCCGTACAGATTTACATGCACAACATCCTTATACTACCTTAATTTTGAGCACTGAAAAACTTAGTAATTTAATAATTCATAAATTTAGACATTTACAAACGCTCCAAATGATCATCTAAATTCTAAATGTTCAAGTATGGCAACTTCGAAATTTATTTTTACTTAAGATTAATAATATTTGTTTGATGACATGCTAAATCCCAGAAATGTGTTTTATAAAACTGAACGATTTCTACAAAATTTCGTTCAAAATGACCAGTTCACATAACATATTATTTGTAAAAATTGTTACTCGAAACGAATAAGGTAAAATTAATGTACCTTCACCAGTTTCCTACGATTCCTACACTTTATTATCCGCAACTATCGTTAACACTGGAGTTATCAGCACCTTCCGACACGGTCATAGAATAATCGTGGAAACCGATAGGCAACGTAGAGAATTATCGTTGATTTCAGACGTTCCTAACAAAATGCGATGACACAAACTGATGATGCCGATATAGCATAGCTCACGGAATATCAGAATCCGTGGCGTCTATATGATACTATGTTACATGTACACCCTTTCAATGATTCTTGGTACATAGAGTAAGCTAAGATTGATCGTCTTGAGTATCGTTTTCAACGCTGTGTAAACGATACCTCTGCAATCGATAATACATCTTACTCATGGTTTAAGGGGTTTCGCCATGATAATTAATCTGGGCCAGTTATTATTAAATTGATACGAAATTTCAATACCTTGTAACGGATATTTGAGTCGTTAATTTGTCGAATTTGAATAAAAGTTATTTAAGTTACATAATAAGGTATAACAGGCGACAGAGATTACAAAGAATGCGAGGTAGACATTGATAAATATCGTGCGATACCTTACCTCGCTAAAATCCTCTCCGAAGTTTAATCCAAGTGCTCTAGTTAATGTTGCTCGCGGTACTCTTTAAAACTTCACTCGCATTATGCACTAATTACACATAAAGAGAGTCTTTATGCTCGTCTACGTACACGCGGCATCCACGACCATTATTCAACCGCTTCATTCGCCCGAGTAGCAATTTTCTAAACAACACAGTCACAGCTAAACACGAACAGCTCGTTTATCCCTATTTTACCCGGCAGTATTTCTGCCCGTTCTTCCGTTTATTTACGCGAAGATGTCTGAGAGAGATAAAAACATATCCTAATTCCACCCAACGCTAATTTACGAATTTAAGTCTAGCAATTTAATGATTTGAACATTTGCAAGATACGCTACAACATTGTACGATACACCGTCAGAAATAGGTGACAGCCGTGAATTTTCATTTTGTAATTTTGCACGCCATAAATATGGATAAACATGACGTAACAAAGATGGAGTGATGTACAAATGATGTATAGAATGTTAGGTTATGTCAACGTGTCCTTTCTATGCTTCATCGATATACGAGACACGTTTAAATGGATTTTATAGCTTTTTGTTCCATGTTTATTTATTATGTTCGAAGTGTCCTAACTAATTATTTTGTTAAAAGAAATAGAAGTATTTAATTTATCTTGATGTAGATTTATAACAAAAGATTTTTCGAATGAACGCTACCAACGAACGCGTTGATGGGTTCTTTTCAACCAACCAGCACACTTTTCGAGTATTAAAATTAGACCGATATTCACGTTCGACAAATAAAAAAGTGGAATAATTCGCTATATTCACGGATCGAACGGCTGCGATTTCAAACACGGAAGGACTCGGGTGAAGAGATAGCATTACGGCAGCGAAAATAGAGCAAATCGTAGTGGCAAACGTGTAACCGCAATCTACAAAAAGAGGAACGAAAAAAAATATGAAAAATACGAACAACGATAGTTTTCAGCTGCTCCGGGAACACGGGCCATTCACCGAAATTGGCATAGCCCCGAATTTGAGCCGCATTCACGGCCCGCTCGTACACGACGCCACCCCACCGCAGAAATCATAAATAAAATACTTTTTACTTCGATTATTGGTCCGCCGACCGGAAATCCTCGTTCACCTGTCGAAACGGCAATGCCGACCAATCGTGTAATCCCGTCACGCGTTCGGGCGCCATAAATCATCGGAAAACTTTTGCTTTCTCCGAAAAGCTGGAAGGGAGGAAAAGAAAAGGCGAAGACAAACGTGGTCGAAAGATAAAAGGAGATAAAGAGATCAGACGAAAGAAGGATGTTCCGACAGCGAAGAATTTCATAACCTCTTAATTGCACATACCACGATAGCGCCACTCATTTACATTTATATATCGCATTCCAATAACTTGGCGCTCGGCATAGTTCAGCCTATATTTTTCCGCTCGCGTATCCGCCAGAGAATTTTCACGCAGCTTCGATCCAGACCGTCTGATCTTTCAGTAGTTTCCTCTCGCGTGCGCGCGGCCGATTATTTCTCCAGCTCGCGGTACAGGAAGGGACCGCCCGTATTTTTGATCGAAAAACTTCTCGCTTCCGGATCTTTCGCGGGATAAGTCGGCTGAACGGTTCGAAACTTTGAACGGCTTATGGTTTATCGGTGAATACTTACATTTTTAATGTTTCTATTGATTTATAGCAAGAAATTTTGGTAAAATTTTGCTCAATTATGGATGAAAGCAATAATTCCTTAAAGTTATAACTTATACGAAATTAGAAAAAAAATTCATCTTTCATGTCTCTTATTCTAGTGGACAAGTTTTAATTTTGCTACCCAAAGTTTTATAATGTTTTGAGGTTACAGTTATGCATTTATTCAAATGAGAAATATCAGTGATACACGAACATGTGTATTTACATGTTTCATAAATATACGTGACATTCTAATGATGTACTTATATGTGTGAACTTTGTGTAATGAATACATGTACCTACATATGTAAACCATGAGTAATAAATATATGTTCCTACATGTGTAAACCATGCGTGATAAATATATGTATCTACATATATAAACTATGTGTAATACATACATGTACCTACATATGTAAACCATGAGTAATAAATATATGTTCCTACATGTGTAAACCATGTGTGATAAATATATGTATCTACATATATAAACTATGTGTAATACAAACATGTACCTACATATGTAAACCATGAGTAATAAATATATGTTCCTACATGTGTAAACCATGTGTGATAAATATATGTATCTACATATATAAACTATGTGTAATACAAACATGTACCTACATATGTAAACCATGAGTAATAAATATATGTTCCTACATGTGTAAACCATGTGTGATAAATATATGTATCTACATATGTAAACTATGTGTAATACAAACATGTACCTACATATGTAAACCATGAGTAATAAATATATGTTCCTACATGTGTAAACCATGTGTGATAAATATATGTATCTACATATATAAACTATGTGTAATACAAACATGTACCTACATATGTAAACCATGAGTAATAAATATATGTTCCTACATGTGTAAACCATGTGTGATAAATATATGTATCTACATATGTAAACTATATGTAATACATACATGTACCTACATATGTAAACCATAAATAATAAATATATGTTCCTACATGTGTAAACCATTTGTAATAAATATATGTATCTACATATGTAAATTATCTATGTATAATAAATATATGTACCTACATGAACCAAAAAAGATGAGAAAATGTTTCTGACTAAAGTAATGCATAAATAATTAAAGTCTGCCGAATTGTGTTAGCAGAGGAATGCATTAAATGAATGATTTGCCTTATACGTTGCGCCAGATTGAACTGTTATCAAGCCTGTTACAGGATTCATTCAGTGTAAGATATACGGAGCAAAACGGCTGTCCTTCGATAAGCACATTCCATTTCGATAAAAACACGATTCCACTGCTTCCCGTGTAACCTGTTTTTCTCATTACCACTCGTTGCTACGTCCTTAATGAAAGCTGTTTTTCTCGGCTCAACTCGTCCCTACATTCTTTCTTGTCGTTGTTTCAACTTGGAAACACACACGTCGAGACTGACGAACGTTTTACCGATCGTTATTGGCAGATCGTTTTTTGTCTGAATTATCGAATCCGAGATCACTGTTTGAAACACAGAAATCCATAAATTACAAATTATAGATATTGGTTATTGAATCTCTTGGGATTGCAGCAGTTTAACGTTATGTACACATGGTATGTTTGTTCATTTAAATGAAAGCAGGTAATATGTAATTTAGAGTGTGTACCTCCTTTAAATTTGCAATGTTTAGATTAACAATATTTATTTGTTACATTGTTACAGATCTTTGTTAAAATTTCTATAAATTTATAAATCATAATTTTTGTAGTGTATCTTTGTTGTTAAGGTGGAAGCATTCGTTTCTCTTAAAGTACTAAATTGGATGCACTATTCATTTGTTTTTCACCACTAAAATTACGTTTAAATTCTTCTGATTTCATATTCGAAGTATTCAACTCGTACAATTTTGTACACAAGCACATTCAATTAATCAAACCTAATAACAGTTCATACACGCATATTATGGTATTTCCATTTAGGAAACAATAAGTTTAAGTTGTCCAATTACATACGATCAATAAAACTGTCTGGTGCTGAATCATTAATCCATCGTAGAATCACGTAGATGTGGAACGAGTAGAATTTATCGTAGCTCTGTTTTCGTTTCAATATTCTTATATATTAATTTATCATACGAGACGTAATAAGTACGTACAGGGGTATAAATGACGAATACAATCGGCCGAACAGATCATCAATCTTGTGCTTTGTTCCTCACAAGTTCACATCTTTTGCACGTAAGAACCCTTAATAAAGAAAGTGCGCTTAATGATCCCCTTTACGGTCAAGAGTCGGACATACATAACTAGACAGTGAGCAATATTTCATTTCAGACATTAACTTCAAAACTTATAAATATTAAAATCTAACCACAGAAGCCTCGGTAAAATTGCGTCGTTATTACATTAACCATGCGAGATGTAAAGTCACTTATCGTGCTTACACCAACATTTTTTTGCCTTTTGTTCCAACGATATTTAAAATGCAAATGAAAAAGAATGCGTGTCATTTCAAAACTCAATCAAAGGTGTCCCAGTTAATTCGTCAATTGACGATATTTCAACCATTTTGAGTCGTATATCCTGCGCAAAATGGCTCCGATGCGCCATTGACTGGACGTAACAATTTATGGCGTTCGTTGTGCAATTACGTAAGATGTAGAGGGAAGAGATAAATTGAAACCGCGGTGGGTTTTCTTCGACGGTATGCGAAGCCGCGTCAGTGCGTTGCAAAAATGAAACGCGAATGTGTATCGTTGCAGCTCGGGACGAATGAGGAATAAATAAATCTGCGTGATGAGCAAACTGCATCCCGACTGAAAACGTAATGCCGTACACGGGGCAAATAATTCTGCGTGAGGCAATAAATAACGGACGAGGCTAGCATTCTAATTGATTACTCTTTTAGCGATCGGGTGGAGAGAACTCCTTTTTCAGACGATATAACACGTGGTCGTTTATTAGCTGTGATTCTTTGGAATGAGAGAACTGTTCGGTGTAACTGGGGAAGATGAAATAGGTTAAAAGTGTTCACTTTGAGAGGAAGATATTTCAGCAAAAATATTCAAGTTTAGAAATTAAAAATTTGGTAAGTTTAGAAATTGAGAAATTTCAGATATTTAGAAATTTAAAAGGTTGCAGATTTACTCGTTTAACAATCATAAAATTTACATGTCTTTAAAGTGAGAAATTTAGAAGTCCAAATTCTAAAATTATATGGCTTTCAATTCTTAAATTCATACGTTCAGTGATCACAAAATCCAGAAAGTAGATATTCACAAATGTATTCTGGAATATAGGAATCTCAGAAGTGTTCCAAACCAGAAACTCCATGTTCACGAATGACAATTACTAGAATTTAGTGAATGAAATGCTCGTAGAATAAGTTCTTGACCCAATCCACAATTTCCCCGTCCAGAGCCAAATACCGTTTGATCAAGTATGAAAGTAGCAATCTTGCAACACTTGAGGCACATTCTCACTATTCAGTATCTCAAATCGGCTATAACGGCGTAGCCATTAATTTTCGCAAAGGTACGAGCCGTGACACGAACGTTGCTCGTAACTCCTCGTAGCCGACGCGACGATGTAGCCATATACACGATGGAATCTGTAAAAGGACGAAGGACGAGAATGAACGCGTGTGCGTGAATAGCTGGCCTCTCGCGAATGCGAGCCTAGACGCATTAAAGCGTACCCACAGGGCTTCGGTATACGTAATACCGCGATGCGCACTCGAAGCCACGCGTAAATTCAAGGTGCAAGATTATGGATGATGTTAAACGCATTGACGCCGGTGTAGTTCCTGATTGGTCGAACGAGTCGGTAACGAAGCATTCGCAATGGCAAGACGATGAGAAACATCTTCGCGGACCGGATTAACAACAATTTTCCCGAATAATAAGATCGTTCAAGGAAATAGTTTTTCCGGAACACTTACATTACCGTTACACGAACGACTCATTCAGTTGTTGTTGTTGTTCCTCTTCTTCTCCTTACAGCAGTTTGTTCGCGCTTTAATGACTGGCGTACAACTTGTTAATAGTTAAGCGAGTTTGAAAGAACGCCTGGAATAACACCACTTCTCTGACACTGGCCAAGAAGTTCTCCTTTCGCGATAATATTTGATTTGAAAAACTCGTTTAAGCGTTAATCAAACGCTAATTGAGCACTTAACGCAATGACCTGTACGAGTATTCGGTATAATATCTGTTGTCAGAATTGTTTATGCAAATTAATATTAATTATGTTTGTATAAATTCATTGCATTTGTCCGGAGGAAAAGTAACGTTATATTCAAAATTAACGTATGTTACATAATCGACGTAATCTGTCTTTGTAAGTTATTCCGGAATGCCAATTTAATGGAGCTTTTCTAATCACTCGTAAATTCTTCAATATCCGTTATTAACAAAAGCAGCTTCCCATGGATCGTTCATCGCAACCTTCCAATAAAGCTCGCCTTAGGTAAAACTTACGTCATATCCTGGACGATTGGCTTTATCCAAGAACGAACAGTATCTAACGGAGAAGATCGTTGACCCGATGACCTGCAAGGGTGCCGCGTATGCTTACCCGATTATATCGATTTGACCTCTATTCGCGACAGCCTCCACCAATCGCAATTTTTAGCGAGTACAGACGACGCAGTGTCGCATTGCGTGAATATATCGATATTTGTCAACCGTTGATGAGGATCTGAATACTTACGTGACACATATTTTTCTGTATAAATGCAGAAATGCGAAATTGAAACGATAAAATTTAGTGAACCGATTCCAACTACGGAACATTATTAGTTGGCAAATAATTAATACAAGGACACTTGGCCCTTGGAAAGTACTTATGATTTCAAAAATAGAGGTTTAGAAATTATTTCGAGTCACTCAAAGCATTTTTCCTTATAGATAACATGGATTTGTCCGGAAGGTTTGGATTTAGACTTTATTCCAGATCTTTTCAAGCTTAGATGGGTTTTCAATTCTTTTTCCAATTCGTTGGTTATTTACGAAAGTTTCAGAAATTCAAAAATTCTCGATACATTATGAAGTCTAAAATTCACAATTTTAGAGTCACAAAATTAAAAATTTACATGTCCATATCCCGATAATTCCAAAGTTCTAAAACAACTTTTCAAGGTCCCAAATGCAACATTCCAAAGTTCCAAAGTTTCTTCGAATCAACTTTTACCTTAATCTATAATTAAGATCACAATCTATGATCACAACGTACCAATTTGCTCAAAGCAATTTGATCACAGTTTGCAATGTTGCAACGTGAAAGAATGTGTTTCTTAAACTTCAATTTACTACTTGTGAGCTGATAACGATTGTCCCTGGCAGAAATACGTGCGTGTCTAAACCTCGATTAATAGCACCGATACGAATGCTCTTCTATCGATTACGTACGTCTTGATTGTTCCGTGGCAGAATTGTATAATGCAATTGTTCAGCAGCTACGAATTCAGACACCGTCCATAAATCCAAGTTCGAAACTATCGGCTGCTGAATTGATTAGTCGCGCGACTAGCACAACCGAAACCGTGACCTTAATAGTAATTTCTGTGCTGTAGCCTTTGCATTGCCTTTATGCTCCTTCCGGTCTCCTGCTTTCGCTCCGTCGACTCGTTCCGTATAACCTGACTGCGCCGAGCAGAAGCGGGATTGAACCCTTGAGAAAAGGTTAAGACCCTAAGCAGGAGAGGTCGCTCGTAAAGCAACGCTGTATTTGTTAGTCCCTTACATACATCTCTGAATTGCAAGCTTTTCTACCTATGTTCATAATAATCAATTTGAGGTAGTATACAGGATGAAATCGATTCAATTAAATTCATGAATTAAATATAAATTCTATACTAAGTATCGAATAACTAAGGAACTTCTATTGATTCTAAGGAACTTTCTATAATAGAATACTATTGATTATGAGGAGCTTTCTGTAATAAAATATTATTCAATATACCTATGCGTTCAAACATCTATATCTAAAACGTGTCAAGCACGAAATGAATTTAAGCTAATGACTTTAAGCTAATTAAGAGTTTAAGCCTCGTATGTAGTAATTTATTATAAGAAGAAATTTGAATTTATTATAAGAAGTGATTAAGTAGTATCGAAGGAAATTAAAGAGGTTAGAGTATACGTCATAGTGTCTGTGTACGTTTTCATCGCGGCGTCGCATCGGCGCCAGCGATATCGCGATTGTCAACGGGTGACCCATTTAAATATGATGCGAATTCTTTATGGACATATTTCCTAAGGAGCGTTTTACCGTGAACGGACCTGTGCCAAGCAATTTCGAGCGATACGTATCTCGTGCTGTGCGTTTTGCTAGCCAGTTATAACCGAGCGAACATATCTTGTGTGTCGTTTGGTGCATACGAATCGCGACAGACATTTTACTTGACGAGCAAGAACGAACGATATTAAATGAGCGTCGTTCGTTCGCTTCCTTATGTTGTTCCTGTTTATGTTCGAGAATGGAACCATCGAGGGAATGGCACGTGAAAGGTGTTCAACATAAATTTACCCTACAAACTTGGCAAGTAGACGGAGACGGTCTCGTGAAGCACACGCGGCACCCAGGACCTTCATGCAGAATTCATGCCCGGCCTGAGTTAAGACAGCGAGCACCTAAGAAAGTGTCCATACCTTGAACCATGAGTGAAGTATTCGCGAACAGGTGACGTGTCGCGTATAAGGAGCAAAATGTATTTACCTCCTCGATTTATGTCGCTGAAATATCTTTCGTTTTCGCAATATAGCCGAGATCCGATAAACCGAATATAACTCAAAAATCTTTTTTCTTTCTTTTCTGTTTCGCTGTGGAAACCTCTGAATCGAGGTAAAACTTACTTTAATTCAAATTTATTATGCGCCTGTATTATTTTACGTCTGGAATTCAAATTTGAAGACCTTTATCAGTCAAAGTTACTTGTGTGAGTAAAATTTCCTCTGCCGTCTTCTCAACGAAGTTATAATTATACAGGGTTGTTAGTAACTAGTGATACAAGAAAGGGTTGATACTGTTTAGAAAACAAGTTGAAAATATAGAATGAAATTTGCTCATAAAAGGTTTTTGAAAAAAATGTAGAATATTTGGAAGAAAAGTTAGTGACCAGATGACAAGCCTTACTAAAATTCAAAATGTTGGACAATATTTAGTATAATACCTAAAATTGGTGAAATATTTAATTATCATTAAAATTAACGAGTTACGTTGTCCAAATAATATTGAATGATAATTAACGATTAAAATAGAAATTTAACTGTTCAACTGAATTAATAATTAGTTATTTAGTATTCAAATGGATTCATAATTAACTATTAAAATTGAAATGTATTTATAATACATGGTATGTTCCTCTCAAGCTCTTCAAATCTGTTATTCAGTACGCAATAACGTAATAGGTAAGATATATTTTCGCAATATTTTCGACAGGAAAATGTGACAGAATGAAATAATGGTTAGATAATAATTTTAGAAAACAGAAATGAAATAGTATCACTGTTGCATTGTGCAACAGAAATCGGAACATAACCGTAAAATAGCTCTCTCCATACGGAGAGTTATTCAACGAATTCTTCGGGGCTTTCCATTTCACAGCATGCATTTTACGGCGAACGATAATACGAGAATAGGAGCCATTTTGAAGTTAAAATTTTCACTTACGGTCTACGATGGCAACAATCTTACGTATACTCGAGTGAGATGTAGGATAGCTTTGGACAATCAAAAGTGTGGGGGGAGGATCATTTCGCTAGTTTCAACAATCTTAAGTGTCAACTATCCCAAATTCTAAAAATCCCGAATACCAAGGATCTCAAGTTCCAAGAATCCCAAATCCCAACAATTCCGAATTCCAATAATTGCAAATTTCAACAATCTCAAAGTCGAACAATCTGAAGTTCTAACAATTCCAAGTCCCAAGAATCCCAAATCCCAAGAATCCCAAATCCCAAGAATCCCAAATCCCAGGAATCCCAAATCCTAAGAATCCCAAATCCCAGGAATCCCAAATCTCAAGAATCCCAAATCCTAAGAATCCCAAATCCCAAGACCCCAAATGCCAAGAATCTCAAATCCCAAGAGTCCCAAATCTCAAGAATCCCAAATCCCAAGAATCCGAAATCCCAAGAATCCCAAATCCCAAGAATCCCACATCCCAAGAGTCCCAAATCCCAAGAGTCCCAAATGCCAAGAATCTCAAATCCCAAGAGTCCCAAATCCCAAGAATCCGAAATCCCAAGAATCCCAAATCCCAAGAATCCCAAATCCCAAGAATCCCAAATCCCAAGAATCCCAAATCCCAAGAATCCCAAATCCCAAGAATCCCAAATCCCAAGAATCCCAAATCCCAAGAATCCCAAATCCCAAGAATCCCAAATCCCAAGAATCCCAAATCCCAAGAATCCCAAATCCCAAGAATCCCAAATCCCAAGAATCCCAAATCCCAAGAATCCCAAATCCCAAGAATCCCAAATCCCAAGAATCCCAAATCCCAAGAATCCCAAATCCCAAGAATCCCAAATCCCAAGAATCCCAAATTCCAACAATTCCAAATTCCACGAATTCCAAACCCCAACAACCCCAAATCCTAAAAATCCCAAACCGCAAATCCTCAGAACACAACCTCCCAAATTACCCAAATTCCGCATTCATGCGATAAGTTTTTCATCTGTACAGCAAAGAGTATGACTACCCAGCAAGTTCAGAACCCTAAAGCGAAATCTAGTGAAATGTAACTAAAGCGGGCAACCAGATAATACATCCAGCGTATGCATTTCCACGTAATCTGTGCGGAGAACTCCCTTAACAACACATAAGCTGAAGCACGTAACGGAATGCTTCTTGCGGTTGTTGTCGAAACTCTGTTAACTTTCTAATTAAACTGTCTTGCAGTTTACAACCGGCCATAAAAGCTGGGACTTCCTGTTTCTCAGACAATGAGGAATCCGCGTAAAATTTTCACGATGAATGGGAGATTCACAAATAAAGCGGCTGGTACATGAACCCGACTGTACTTCCTCCACGCGCCACCCCCACCGTACATGCACAATCGTCAGCCCCGAACCGCGTAACTTTTCTATTATTTTCCGCGGACGATTCTCGGTGGTACGTTCCAAGTTTTTAAACAAGCCGTCTGCAATAATGCAGCAATAGCATTACCGTCTCCGTCTCTTTATTCTGCCTTTCTTCTACAACCCGTTCGTACGTTCTCTTCGGTGTTCCAGGATTCTAATGAAAATTCCACGACGGAACGAAACGAGCTGGAAATTTGATGTTGCACGTGCTTCGCTGAAATAGATTTGTATTTGTGGGATTTCACGGAGGAGTACTTTACAGACTGTGTGTAATTAATTCTAGTCCTCTGTGGACGTTTAACACAAATAACTATTTGGACAATATTTCATTTGATAATAGAAAATATTATCGCTGTATTATTATGTTGTATCGTTATATTTAATATATTAATAATACCGTTATGTTTAAACTGTTAAGGTAGTTTAAAAATTATATACACTCTAAAATTTATATTGTTATGTACACTTGCTTGTTTCGTTCTAACATTTCTGCTCTTATAATTTTGTGACGGAAATCAGCTGCTAGAATATCGTATCAAATTTCATCTCATTCCATGAAAATTCGGGCGTGCGCAATCTTCGCTATCAGCGAGCACTTCCCGCGGCCGTATTCAGGAAAATTTATTATTAATATCGTTTCTTCGGAACGGTTGAGCGGTCGGTCGTGTTAAATATTTCACGCGTTGCGGCAAGTTTCTAAACAAGCCGGCCGCAATAAAGCAGCGGTAAAATTTCTGGCATCTCTGTTCCGCCGGCTTTCGAACGCGGCGAGCTCGACGACCTGCATATAAAATGCATTCGCGGCGAATCTCACGTTCCGCGATTTGCAGTCTGGACACTTTGCACGTAGCTACGCAATACTTTCCGAACCGTGTGCCCCTCCACCGAATACGCTTTATAGTGCTTGGATCGTGCAAGGTGGTTATCAATTCGTGGAAAATATTGATACTTCCGGCCGGTGTTTCGCCGGGCGTGGAACGCTCGCCAAAAGAATATTGGCACGTATCGAGGGCGCGGTGCACGCTTTGAGAAGAGCTGCAAGAAAGAGAAACGTCATTGTGGCGTACAGGAACTCGCTTTGTCGATGGGGAAAAAGTAATTTGCGTGCGATGCTCGAATCCCTCTTTCCCTCCGGTAACCGATAACGGCTTCCGTCCCTTTTGAGCCGGCGGACTTCATGGATTTCATGAATGAAAACGTCTTATCGATTTTTCCTCAAAATTTTACTCGGACGATGATTCGATGAATAAATTGAATTTAAAGCAGACGCAAATCGTGCTGGTAAGTACACTAGGGAGCACGGTAGACTTCGTTGGCTCCGTAGAAACCGGGACACGGTTCCGCGTGGATTTAAGAACTCGATATTTCTACATTTTCGAATTTGTGAACCCGAATGTTTAACTTTGTTCGCTTTGGCGGACGCTAAATTTGCCCGTCACTGGACTAGAACGCTCTAATTTATCTTCAATATCTGTCTCTTCTCTACACGTAGTTGCATCTATGTTATACATAAAAGAGTTCTTACGAGAAAAGGAACGATTCGTCGGAGCACGTACTAAAATCGGCGATATTTCAAAAGACCCATTTCAGTTTGCTAGCATCACGCGCGTTCCGCTATAAATAATCGCAATCGTTACCGACTGGAAATTGGTTGTTCCCTGTGACGCAACCGTACGACGGTTGAAAGTATTCTCCTATCATTATTTCGTTCATCTTATCGAGCAAACGTGCCGTCCGATACGATGAATAAATTTTCTTGCGATGCAAAACAAAGTGCCTATAATCGTCCAAGATCTATTAATGCAGTTTAGTGCGATATCATTTATTCGCGCTGTATAAGTCGAATTTATGCCGTTGGTTTAACGTATTCGTTTAACGATATAGTAATCGAGATATGTTTCGAGAAATATGGATACTCAGAAATATAGCGAGTTGAGTTTTATCGTCGCTTTTATAAAACGATGTGCTGTTAACGCTCCCAGGAGTTGAAGATCACGTTTAATGTACACAAGTGGTCTGAACGAATAGCCATTTCTGTTTTATATTTAGTAAACAACACTGTACTATATTTATATTTAATTTTATCATACTCAGTGTTTAAATACTGAAAAATGTTTATCTTCGATTTTATACCGCGTACGCTGGATGTTTTTTTTCTCTAGAAAAAACTTGCTATAAAAAATGTCTATCACTCGTTTTATTGCATTCGCCACAGTCAACAATCGAAAGAGTGAAATAAGTTGTCGATATTTTAAATTTAACACGACTTAGAACAAGAGAGTTCGATATTTCAATATTTGAACACATTTGTAAAATAAAATGGACGCCAGCGAGTCCAATACGTTATTGAAAGTGTAATCAGCACAAAAACGCAAACTTCAGTCACGGATGTCAAACTCTATGATACAAACGAAAGAAGCGATAAACTTTCAAACTAGAAACGTAAAAGCTGTGAAAATACATACCACTACATCAGCAACCACGAACGCGTTAATTGAAGAGTTGCCGCCGCTGTTACACGGGCTCTGGCCACGGTTGGATGTCATTTTCACCCTACGAACGTTTCAATTGCTTTCGAAAGTTTCGATATACGCGTCGAAATGTCCCGCGGGCGTAGTTCTCGACGAGTGCATTAATACGTCGCGTTCCAACGCACGCCAATCCACCGTACGGGAAATAATGAAAGTCGAATCGACAAATGGACCCGCTGAATTTATCTTAGCCAGCTTTCCACCTCCATTTCGAGACGTACGCGCGAGGAAGATGGCCGTCCAACCGCATTCACCGACGTATGGTACATGTGCCATTTGTGACCACTCTAAAGATTTTCGTATTTATCTAGTTTATTAAACAGAAAATATATACAATAAAAAAGTATATTAATGTACTTTAAAAATATAGAAAATTTAAACAGTGTCTTGAACATTATATTAAACAGTCCTCATATTTAACGAAATTTTATCATTTCTCAAGACATTTCATACCTACTGCGGCTACAGTAGTACATACTATTTTGGACAAATCAATTGTTTATTGAAAATAAACCATATAAATTTGTTACACAAAATTAACTACGCAAATCGATTCAATTTTTCCATGGTATAACAATGTACTCAATTTTTATAACACAAAACTAATTCCTCAATTGATAGCAAGTAAATAAAATAGGACAATCTACCTTTTCGATATACTTGAGCAACCATGACTAACGAGAAATTCAAATATAATTGTAATAAATGTAACTACTCGATTTAATCGCAAAGTCATTTCATCTAGAGTCGCCGAAATTAATGAAGCAATGGCGTCGATAGTGTCCACAAATGGTACATCTACCGTATTGCACTTGAAGCGAGATTTTCGCGATCGTGCGAGAATCACGCGCGAGCGACCAGCGAAAAGTGCATTGACCAAAATGAGCCCGGTTGTAGGGAAATCGCGTACCCAGCCGTTCGTATCGATTCTGTGCGAAGTGCCGATAAGAGCTGTCAGCCGAACAGCACTTTATAACGAGGGAATGAGGCGTGAAAGGGAGTGCGGTAGGGTGAAAGGGGAAAAGAGAGGGTGAAGGTTGCACAAGGTTTCCTAAAAATTGTCCTACGTTCCGAGTCTTATCGCGAACGCCTCGCAAATGGCAAGGAAAAAAATTGCCACGTGCCTATACCAAACGGTGAAGCACACGACTAGATGGAAACAACCGGTGAAAATGTAAGTTCATCGTATCGAACCGGTCGAGTGATTTATTTCGCTGTGGTAACAAGGTAAATGGTTCGTGTTCCATCACCGAGGAATATTAAAGATTATAATAGATCGTTAAACGCTTGAACCCACTCGATTTCTGTACGGATCACTTTTCAAGCGTTATGGCGTGTTCTGTCGAGCAGCCACATGTTGGTATCGCCTGTCTACTTCATTTACGATAATATAAAATATGCATTTTGCTATGATTCTTCATGGAAAATAATAGAGACAAATAATTTACTATTTTAAGGACCTAACAAATTACAGTTTACAGTTTCAAGTTTACAATTGATCAAGTTTTCGTACGTTTAAAATTTTACATTGTCTTCAAGTTTCGAGACGAGTCTTCTACATAGTAATTTTCTCTAGCTAGCATACTCGCCATCAAGCAGTTGCTGGCTTGAAATAAATTCGATCACGGTAGAATGAAAAAAGTACCTACCAACGCGGCGGAGGGATTTGAAAAAACTTTCATCAGAGATAAAGGGCTCCGCAGACGAGGCTTTCACGCACACCACGGATTTATTTGCGGCTTCCCAGAGAGATTAAAAAACTGATCCAGCAACGAGTAAATCCAGCGCGACTAATACGAGGCTAGAGTACGCTGGTTTTCGTTAGTTCCACGGCTTAAGACTTCCCGTTGTGCCTCGGTCACGAGACTTCCGCCAGATTCTCCGACGCTCCGCTTCCGCCAATCGCGATCCCTCCAACCTGCTTCGTCCTTATTTACGGCAGCCTTCTTTCGTTTCGTCCTTCATCGTTAGCAGTTTGAGGGAGTTGTGTGAGTTCGTTCAACATCGTAAATTAATTGTTGCCTCCAATTAACTGTTCGTCCACGTCCGTGGAATTAGGAGGTCCCGACCGCGCCCACGGTCCTCGTGCAAACACCATAATTATTTAAGGTCCTTTGACTCTGAATTCGTGCTTCTTAACCGTTTTATGAAATGTATATAGCCAGACGACGTATTGTTCCGGTAATCGGCCAGTCCAAGTTTACTCGAGCGTTTCCCCTTTGGCAAATTGTAAACGTTTACTGTCGCGTTACGGGGTTAGCGGAATTAATTCGCACCATTGGACGCTTTTAATTATCGTGCACGATGTTCGAGGCTGGAAGGCTAACCCTTTCTGAACGGCTGCCGGCGATATCTCCATCAAATTGGGTTGGAAATAATAGCTGAACTTACAATCAGAGTTTTGGCTCGATGCATGAAACATAGATTTAGGTGGAGTTTCCCCTTGACCTGCTCGTTGTTAAACGGGACTATAGGAACTCGGGTTTTATTGTACGTATGATGATGAACTAAATTTCTATATATCTTGTATTCCATTAAATGAATACTGCACTTCTGTACTTTTATCTGGCATTGATTATGTTTTTATTTTAAATAAAAATTCATTCATCAGTCCGTATTAAAAAATTTCTTATTTTTATGTAATACAGACCTATTTTGTAAAATTATGATCATTTTCCGCATCGTTTACGTTTCAGAGTTTACGTTACAATTTTTATTCATGCTTTCCACGATCATATGTCCATCTTCCTTACTTCTAACTGAGAAAACAGACACATGATCGCAGGAAGATCGCACGGGAAGGTCGCTCGTGTGCATCGAGTCTTGAACTTTCTTTTGTCCCTGTATAATCCCTTTGCGACAAAGTTATACACAGATCGATAGGGCTGGGTAGAAACTACCGATAGTTAAATGTACTCGTATAACTGATTCGCAGGTGGCACCTGCAAAATCATTCGCATGCAGTGGGAAGAGACTTGGGCCGGTAATTAATTACAATCAATATTCTCTAATCTTCGGCTGCCAGGAACTCCGCAAGTGGGCTACGTATTCCGTAAGGAGCATTTATCACGTTAAAACGAGCCACTTCTGCCGCGAAGTTCGAACTAGTTATTACCGAAGTGAAGTTCGAGTCAGCCACGCGGACCGATCGAGCGAAATACCGGTATATCCCTGCTAGCGGTCCGATAAAACTCCAGTTATCAAAGTGGCGACGAACGAAACCGGGCTGAGAGAGAGACAGGCCGAGAAAGGGGTGAAAAAGAAAGAGAAAGCAGAGGGTGAGCGAGCTTCTACCTCGGAACTAAGCAAGTCACGCACGCACAATCTCCATACATCACCGTCGAAGCGTGTAAACTTTTCAACTGCCTCGCATATCCTGCCTGCGCCGACTACCCTCCGGCGTCTGAGTCTCTTTCTGTACACCGATTTTCCTTCCTTCTACTTGTCGTTCCACGTACACACCGCTTCTACTGCACACGCTCTTTTACCCACACCAGCTTATCGTACAGCCAGCCCACTGGCACGGGGCCACAAATTATTGAAGCTCAATTGAAGCGAGGAAAGACTTCGACCGACTAAACGCAACTCGATTCTTTCTATTGGGCTACGTCTTATATCCATCCTCTACCTGGATCTCTGTCTTCCTTCGATCTTGCCCTTTATACACTCGGGTGCAACTTACGACTTTAGTTAAAGGGTAGTGGACGGGAAACAATGTTCCACCATTCGTTTTGCTGGACTCTGTATTTGTTAACAGATTACACTCCTGGACAAAGGCTTAAGAAAACACTTGTAAGCCAAGATGCACTTCTGAGGGACGTACGATCGAGTTCTAGATGGGACGTGGTACTATAACGATATGTAGGAACATGTGCACGAATTTTTACACGTTTGAAATTTCTATCTCATTGGTCATAGCATTTTTGAAGTGTTAGAGCTGCATGTTTCAAACCTTGACCCAAACTTGTAAATTTTATATACGTATAATGTAAGAACCCATATATTTTGTATACATGTAATTTTCATACGATGTTTTACGTATTCTATATAATTTTTGTATGTCCCGTAAATGCACAATTCTGAGCAATCGGTATTTAACACGAAATGAATAATCCGTAACGTGATCTAGATTTGTCTTGAAAGTAGAGGCTTGTGACTTATGAACGGGAATGTACTTCTCGTCCAGGATGTTCCGTACCTTTTACCTCCAACCTCTCAAGTCGCTAACCTTTCCCGGATTATTCGGAATCCCGAGGGTTGTCCATAGGTCCTAAGGAAGGAACGTTGAAGAGCTTAGCGTTCGTGGACTGTTCTTAACGTCGCCATCGTCAGCGAGCTTTTCGTATCTTACAATTATTTGAAATTTCCGTTCGATATCCCCTCGAGCAACCCGGAACGTTATTTGGCCGCGATTAACTCGGTATCATGTCGTTGACGGTCGTGCATCGACGATAGAGTTCTACGATTTTACGGGTGAATTATTTCTTCTGGTCCGCTTCGACGATCGGATTATACGATCCAGATGTGCTCGTTGAGCAAGCGGTATGTTGCGGCAGAAAAATTGGAGAATATTCATTGATTACCTATAACGACATTGATATCCGATGGAATATTAATCGCGATGCCGTTGCGGAAGTAATTGTTGTAAAAAGTCGTGCGACGCCGCGGGCGACGTTTTCTTCTTGGTCCTGTTGATGGAGAAAACGATGAAAACACAGGAAATGAAGGCAGTATCGATTATACTTTCGTGCATAAATACATCCGACGTTTTCGGGAAAGATTTGAAGATTGGTAGGAAAGGAATTTCAAAGAACTTTAATAATTTATTGGAATAAAGAAATTTTAATTAAATATAATGTCTTTTAATTTTTAATTTGGCTGTTTTACAATCTTAGTACGAACAGACACTAACTCGATAAGTAAGATAGTTTCAAAATTATGTGAAATAATTCCCAACACTCTCTTATGCTTGTAAGTATGATATACTATACCTGTACGTCTTATAAAGAGGATACGTGCAGTAGACAACAAATATGGCTTCCCTACGAAAAATATCGTAACCAAGAATGTGGTGATCTATCGTTCGTGCAATTTTAGGGATCTTTGAAGATTTGGAATCTATGAATTTTTACGTGTCTTTAAAAATTTGAAGTCCGTCGATTAAAAAGATGTGAAGCATATCTCCTCGTCCAACGAATATCCTGAATTGTGAAGAATAAGTGATAACGAACAGCGGTTTAAGAGGCCCAGCTTCAATCATCCTAAAGCCACGGAAAACCCCTCTAATATAAAATGCTTAAAATAAGCAATTTTATCCGATGAATGTTTCAATTATGTTCGTCGATAAAATTTTCTGACTGGCATCCCACATTGGGTCTAACAGTCGTATAAAAGAAAGCGATCCACAAAAGGCGCCATATTGCGAGAACGAATTTGAAATCCGTCCGGCGCAACGAGGTCTCTTAATTTTACAGCTCGATCCACTTCTGGCTGCGAAACACCTCTGGCACCGTTGGAAAATAGTCGCCAAAACGAAAAGAGATGGCAATGATCGTCGGTAGGTTAATAGCGGCTTTAACTGTTCCTGACAAATTGTACGACGCGTATATATGCGAGCCAGAGTTAACGAATGACCGGACCGTAGAACGTTTATCGTGTCCACGGTACGAAATCGTACGGACTGGGTCGTTTCCAACTCCATGAACCTTCCAGCTGCCGGAAGCTTAAGAGCTGCCTAGTCCAGAGAAACCGCACCTCGCTGACCGAAGATCCTAAGCCCGTGTTGTTATATATATATGTATATATATATAGTATATAGTATATATATTGTGCACGGATTATGCCAAAATGTGTGAACCAACACCTTGACCAGCACACGATCTGCTTCAACCCTTTCGTCCGCATTGAAGCAATCCTCGTCGTGTACAGTCCCTACGGGTAACCGCGAGCTTCTTTGCTGAAACTAACCCCTTCTCGATCCATGCGCCACGTACTACCTAATTTCCTCTTGTTAGGTACGTCGCTTAAGCTTAGTTTCCGCCGGAAAGTGTTATCGATCTATGCCCCAGTCGACCCTGCAACTGCCTTGGTTATATCGCTACCACCGCGTTACGAATGTACAGGGAGAGTCAAAGTTGATATGTCGCGGACACCTCGGCGGATACATTCAGCATTTGATGGAAGCAGTACCAGCAACTTGCCGGAAAATTGACGTTGACCTTGATATATTTGCACATTCGAGATTGGAGGATTAGCACATTCGAAATTTCAATCGTTTGAATTTGGTCGTTTGAATTAATAAAGACAAAGAACGCAGGATGCTCACTCCTTCTACATCGCGCAAAATAGGGGAGGCAAACTTCCATCAAGAAATTTCAGTAATTGGAAATTTGGTAATTTTGAAACATAGGAATTTGGGAATCTGGGAAATTTGGGAATTCGGAAAATTTCAGGTCCTAAGAATTTGGGGAATTTGGAAATTTGAGGATTTACGAAGTGGAAATGTAAAAATTGGGAATGTGGAAATTGATAATGTGGAAGTTGATAATACAGAAATTTATAATGTGGAAATTGGAAATGTGGAAATTTATAATGTGGAAATTGGAAATGTGGAAGTTGATAATGTGGAAGTTGATAATACAGAAATGGGGAATGCGGAAATTGGAAATATGGAAGTTGATAATGTAGAAGTTGATAATAGAGAAATTGGGAATGTGGAAATTGGAAATGTGGAAATTGGAAATGTGGAAATTGGAAATGTGGAAATTGGTAATGTGGAAATTGGAAATGTGGAAATTGGAAATGTGGAAATTGGTAATGTGGAAAATGGAAATGTGGAAATTGAAAAAGTGGAAATTAGAAATGTGGAAATCGGAAATTTAGAAATTGGAAATTTGGAAATCGGAAATTTGGAAATCGGAATTTTGGAAATCGGAAATGTGGAAATCCGAAATTCGGAAATTGGAAATTTAGAAATTTCTAAATTTCGAATTCAAAACTTTCAAAACTAAAAATTTCAAAACTTCAAGCATTAAAAAATTAAAAAATCCATCCCTCGAAAAGCAAAATCAAACGGTGAGAGATTTCATTCCCTACGACCATCCTTATCCAAGGT
The DNA here is from genome assembly GCF_050947335.1 of Megachile rotundata. Taxonomy (NCBI): domain Eukaryota; kingdom Metazoa; phylum Arthropoda; class Insecta; order Hymenoptera; family Megachilidae; genus Megachile; species Megachile rotundata. Next base: position 10,357,347 of record NC_134983.1, read on the forward strand.
AAGTTTACATTGTACCCGAGTGTGCATACGTGTGCGAATGTGCCTAGATGGCCGCTAGTTTAGGTAATATATATAGATGATCGTTTTAAACCACCCTAAGCTCCTCGTAAATTCGAACATGGTCGAAGAAACGAGAGAAACACTGGCGAAACGGTCCATTCAAGTTTCTGTTATTGCGCTGTTCCGTGTTTTGAATTTTCTTCTCGGACGTGGATTTTAAAAATTCTACACGAGCTATTGAACGAGCTGCGATATATTTTTATATTTGTTTAAAAGCGCCGTTATGGCGGAAGCGCCGTTATAACAATTTTGAAATAACGAGACGATCCTGGATCACGTTTCTGGAAGGGAAACGGAAATTCTATTATTTTGACGTGAACAGCGTGGCATACAAATACGGTCAAAATATTAGGACAAGTTTTACAATGGGTATTCAAAAACCAGTCTTCAGGCTCTTCCGTTACGGTCGGGAATATGTAGACAAACGCAGGTACACGGTTGCAATGAATGCTTTAAAATTGCCGATTGTTATAACGAGAATGTGGCATCGTTTAATTTTTATGAGGTTATGTTGTTTCTGTGAGATTTAAATTCATCGCTTGATGAACAAAAATGGCAGATGGTTATGGATATTAGACCGTTTAAAAATTTCAAAGCTTTGAATTAGCAAAGTTCCAAGGTCCTGGCCACAGAACCCTAATTTAGATATTCTAGCAGCCACACTACGAGTATCAATTAATTTTGCATTCAACTTTGTTCCTTTCTTCGACAATACTGCAATGAAAGCAGAATACAAAGTGAAGAAGTTGTGAAGAGATGCGACATCCGTACGGATAACAGTCACATATCCTCGTAATAAAGGGTGTATGATTTCAAAGATGGAACAAAAATAAATGGAAATATGGGACGGTCCTTTCATAAAAGAGAACGCGTGGAAAGCAGTTGTAAGATGATACCGGCCGGTTGAACACTTCAGCACTCGTTCCCTCTGGATGTCCTTCTACCTATCCCTTGCAATACACCCGCAAAGAGGATCGGATTTGTTATGACATGAAACTATTCGAAATTCGATCTCCCAGGGAAGGGTTTAATATTTTGACAAGGGTCTTCCGCCCTCGGGATACGTGTCGTTGCGTATATTTCCGGTACCAATCGTTTTATACGATCCTGCCTGGATGGAACCGATCGTGACACCTTTCTGATTTCAGAGAGGATCTTGCAGAAACGCACCTGCTTCTCACAAACTTGTGCACTTCTCATGCTACTATTGTACAATCATGGAAAAATATATTTCATCTCCTTTAACGTGATTGTATTAATCTACAACTGATACAGAAGTTTGCATCAATATTTTTCTTATTTTTTTTAAATTTTTGAGCCACATTTTATAAGACAGATATAACTTGTCTTCGGATATCTCTGAAGAGAATGATATAAATATGTGAAGTATTTATATTTTTTAATATTATACAAGAAGTATTGTATGTTTGATAAAAGAGATGGTGGATAGAATATGTTGGAAGAGGATAGTACTGACGTATTTTACATATTTTATAAGAAACGTAATGCACGAAAGTTTGCATGAATCGATGACTGTAAGGGAACAGTCTTTTATTCATGACCCACGTAGGTTAGGGTTGCATAGTTTTAAAGGATGAACGTGCCGGCTACAAACTGAAGCTTGAATACTCAATCAGAGAGCGTCCCTGGAGTTTTTGGAGAAGGTACGAGGGGTGATAGACTGAACAAAGTTCCGGGAATTGTATTTCGGGACGTGATTCAGATCCAAAAGGCTAAATTTGGTTCGGAAAGAAAGTTCCGAAGAGAGTAGTCGATTCTTAGGGACGGAGATATATGCGTGTGAATAAAGAGGGGTGATGTATTGTACGAGTTGGTAGCTGGTAATAGATATTCCGGCGATTTATCAATACTCCCCATTTTCTTTTCTGTCTTAAATCTTTTAAGTCTTTCTACCATAGCTAATAGAATGTTCAAGTTCTCCAAATAATAAACAGTTCAATCTTTATTTTTATAATTATTTTTTTATGCTACTTTCAAGTGCCACCGCCATAAACCTGAACTGCCATTATTACAATGTTCTCGTGAATTAATATGTGAACGTTTAAACCTAAATTCGAGTAATGTTTATTAATTCCACGATAAGCGAAAATGTACGTGCTTGCTCCCCATATTTTTTAATAACCAAAGATAGATCGACGGCGTTGCAGAGATGGGACGTGCACTGAAATGCCGCGTGACACGCGATACCGCCGGAAATGGGAAAGTAACGAGAAAAGCGGCTGGCAGATAATAAAGGATTTTCCGAAAGCGGACGAAATTCGTGCCGTCAGTCGAGTGCTTCCGTCATTGCATCCTAAACAATGAAGATTAAACGTCCGAGGGAACGGGCGTCAATCGGTCTGCCTGCAGTCAATCTTAGCGCACTTCAGTTAATTGACAGTCATTTAATTAGCATGTCCGATGACATAATGAGACCCCCGTGACTTTCGTACTACTTAAAAACGATGATCAAAAAATTCGAGAATACGGGTTCGATTTAATTGCGAAAATTTTTCCTAAAGTTATGAGAGCAAACGACTAACAATTTTCTCGGTAAAAATCGATCGCAACGTCCGTTATCTGTTTCTCAAACAGGTGCTACAGTTTCATTGAAAAAGCATCCTGTTCCAAAGTTAACAGCTTCGAAGCATCGACTTAGCTCGATAGACGCCCCTCGAGAGACGTTCGAGCTTTGATATCCGAAGGTGTTGATTACGTCTTAAGATGGATGACACACCAGCCATTTCCTAGAGTGCAAGGTTTACCATGTCAAAGACTGAACGTTAACAGACCTCCCATCGGAGACCGAATTATTATAATTAACAGATGAATCAATTAATCATTCGATCTATCGTCAGTTGACACTTGCAGTTGGGAATCAAGGTGCAAATAACAGATCAAATGCATCTACGTCTACGTTTAATTGCAACGTTGTTGGAAGCTTCCTTAAATAGAGAACGTTCTCTTGATGGCTGGCCAGGTTAGTCGTCTTTCCGGCAAAGAGGAAAGTTAGACCACTTCTTGTAAGCAGTGTAAATAAAGTGTTCTGTGTTTATGCTTTCTATAAAATAATGTCCTGGAGAGTATATCGTGGCATAGCGGTTTACACAGGCGATGTGGGTTTGAAGAAGATTAACACATCTTTGCCGAGCGAAATTTGATGCAAGTTACTACGAGTAGCGAGAGTAAATACTACTTCGAGCAAAAAACCAGACTTTATCATAAATTGCTGCATTACCTCTGCTACGATATTAAATTTATTTAACGAAACTTGTTTGATGCACTCGTATAAATTGCTGCATTTGAAGGTAAAACTAGAAATTAAATTTTGATCTAATTACAGTTAATTCTTGTTATACTGTCATTGAAACGTAGGAGCAAAAAATTGTTATATCACTACACTGGGATGGGTACATACTTTTTTATGATTCCTATGATTTTTAGTAGATTTGAAGATATGAGAAGATAAGGAATTAAAAATTTGGATGTTTAGGAACTTGGATAGTTGAATATTTTAGATCTTCAAAATTCAAAGATTGGGAAACTTGGAGATTTAGAAATTATGATAATTGAGAATTGAAAATTTAATAACTCAAAATGAAAAATTGTAAATTGTGAATTTGATAATTGAAAATCTGATAATTGAATAAAGGAGAAATTGAAGAATTGAAGGATTTAAAAAATGAACAATTGAGAAATTGAACAATTGAGAAATTGAACAACTGAGAAATTGAACAACTGAGAAATTGAACAATTGTGAAATTGAAAAATTGAGAAATTGAGAAATTGAGAAATTGAGAAATTGAGAAATTGAAAAATTGAAAAATTGAAAAATTGAAAAATTGAAAAATTGAAAAATTGAAAAATTGAAAAATTGAAAAATTGAAAAATTGAAAAATTGAAGAATAGAAAAATTTTAAAAATTAAAAATTGAAAGTTGAAAAATTTGACCACGTTCCAATTACCCAATAGCTTCATGTCTGTACATCTTAGTAAAGCAAAGAGATTGTTTCGGCAGAAATGACAAAAGTCGAATTAGCCAATGATCGAGTGTGCAGGAAGCACAGATAAGCGTGCTCGACGTCACGGGCAAGCTTTTCCGTTCGGTCTTGAACGGAATAGATTTTTTTCTGAAGGCGGTCGAGTGACGTCACGAGCAAAATGAAAGGAAGAAGAGCGGAAAGGCTGAAAGGAAGTGAACTATCATGGAAAATTGCGCAACGGAGCGTTCGTCCGGAAAATCGACGGTTTCTTCTATTTGTCAGACTGTGCTTTTGGGATCAAAAGAATGAAACTTTAATTAGCAAAGGATCAGCTACGTGCTACCTCGATAACTTAACCGTGTCCTATACTTCTGTACGTTCTTACGCATTCTCACAAAGGGAAGCAGCATTTTCCACCGAATGGTTACAAGAGATTTTAGTAACGAGTCACCCGTATATGTTTCTCTATAATTTGTAATATTGAACGTTCAATTACGAAATGTAACGAGTCGGAAATTACAGTCTTTGAAATAAGAAGCGTTTGTTAAGGTAAGTCGTAATATCGTCTATTAAATTTCAGATGTAATCAGTTTCTTAGTTTAAAATTTTTTTTATTTGGAAATTTGAGAATTTATGAATTTTATGATTTAGAAATCCCACATTGCCATATTTCCAAACTTAAAAATTCTCAAATTCTTATTTTGAGATTCCTAAATTGTCAGCTTATCAAATCCTCAGGTTTTAAGAATCCCAAGTTGCGAAATAAAGATGCATATCGAAACTAACCTAAGAATTCTAAAACATTTGCACTTTCAACATCATAATTCACGGTACAATCTTATCATTTTACCATTGCATTAATAACTTTACACCTGGCTGGCACCGCCAGGGTAGTTCGTTCCTAATAGAAAACGTGGAAAAATTTTTCGTATGAAAGTTCATCTTACGTCCCTCGTAGCGCGAAGTTACGGCCGAACTTTCATCAGCGATAAAAGTTTCGGTCTGATAACATTACTCAATGAGACAGGATGTTCTTCCGGTAAAATGCACCGAGGGCCGTACACATATATCAACTGATGATGCGAGCGTCTGGAAGTAAGTTAGTCCACGTCTCTGATGGTTGCTCGTTTCTCAAATCGAACCTTTCGATTTCGAGGAACTTTCCTATCCGAACTGGATAAGGAAAGTGTCCAACTATTTTACTATTGCCAATATCTCTGAAACGTGGTAACCACAAAACGCTCGGAATTTCTAAGAAAGTTTACATATTTACGGATATTTACGTAATATTTGCTTTTTCATGAGTTATATATTGAAAATTGTCGTATTTTCCAAATTTCTGGATTTATCAATTTTTATATACTCGGACTTCCAAATTGCAAATATCCTTTAAATTTTATATAACATCCGTAATTATTACTTTCTCAACGCATAAAATCCCCCGTCTGCTACTATCTATAGTAAGTGCAATCTTAATTTTCCTTCAGCGTCGTAACTTTTGTCTGTCGTTGAAGGATTTAATTGCTGCCTCGCAAATCGCCATTCTCGGAGGGGAATGTCTCCGTGAAGATATCGTTAATGGATATTTTCGATCAACTTTTATAGAAGATTGCCACGCCATGAGAAGCTAAAGATCGGTAAAGAAGCAGAGGTTGGCAGACAAGAGGAAAAGAGGGACGAAAGTTAAAGCGTAGAAAGGTGGGGCGGAATGTTAGACAGAGAAACGAAGGGGGATGAGTAACGAGATCAGGTACTCGATAAGTTCTGACAAGCGCAATTGCACTTTCGAACGAAGCTCGTCTATGCTTAGACTGAGCAATTCCGTTCTTCCTTTTGTTCGTGGAGCTTGCGTAACGATCAAAGTTCTTCCGATCATTTTATTCGGCGCGATCTTTCCGCGTAAGAGGCGCGATTCGGTTTCCCGATATCAACCCTTTGTTATTAAGTATCATCGGCAATAACGACTCATTAAACGCACGACAAAAGAGCAAAAGAACAACCGGGAAAAGCTTGTTATCGAAGTCTTTCGAGTAGATTTGATAGAAACGCTATCCCGACGAGATACGTATTAGACCGATCAAATTATTTCATGTCTTCTTCGGAAACTTCTTCTCCAAGAATCGTTACAGACTTATCGTTAAAGATTTACCCTTCGAAATACTGATAGGTTATTTCTCTTCGAACAATTGCTGTGAATGTTACAGGAAATGTATAAGAATATATTGATAACATGTAAAAATATATTAGAATGAAGGACTATAAGAATAATTTTGTAAAAGAGTTTAAAAATATACTGAATGTATACATCAAATTAAGACCATAAGTAGATATTTTGTACATAAGTAGATCACAGTCCACCATTTTGTACATAAGTAAAACATTACTGATCTATTGACAACATCCTTTACAAAATTAATGAAAATGAAATTATCATTCTCCTCATTGTTAACATTTTCGTCAAAAATATTTTAAAGAATGCATAAAATAATTTCCTTCAAAATCAAAGACTATGCAATAATTTTTGTATGTAAGCTTGTATATAAACGCCGAAATAAAGAATTTTCCCGTTAAGAATTTGAGCACGAATTTATTAATTCGAGGTACTGTAAGGGTCCGTTAAAGGACAACTTCTTCGAATGCGGATCTTACGCACCGTTCCGGTCCAGACGGAGCATCGCATTGGGGATACAAATCACGTGAGCATGCTTTCTGACGCGGAACTAATAGAGGCGCAACAAGGTGGGCAAACAGCAGCCAAGGCTCCCCTGATTGCAACGAATTAGAGTGCTCTATCCGACGAACCGAGTTCTAGCAGTGGGTAGACATCAGTAGTGCGGTTCCGGACGAGCTGCCGCGAATCTGCGAGCATTCGCTGAAGGACCAAGCTTGTTTTCCCTCGGTTCGTGAGAGGACACACGACAGTCGAATGCAATGGTTAATTGGCTGCAGGCTATAATACCTGGTTCCATTCAATTTCAAAACGAGATCGAGTTGCCTCGCGAAAGAGATTGCGTTCTGTTACTTCGATGACCCGCTCGGAATATTACAGTGTTTTCCAGAACGGGCTTTTCAACGAGCACTCCGCTCTGATATTGCAGTGGTTCGCATTACCCTGTACGCAAGTTTTGGATGTCATTTGCTGTGTTCCTGTGTTTTGCTTCTTCAAAAGACAGATGAGTATTAACTCGTTGCATACCAAACGGCTGATTTTGAAACGTGACACGAAAACCAGTCGAAAACGCGCATCAATCTGAAACTCTAGAATCTGCTTTTGCCCGATCGAATGTAATTAAAAAGTTGTAGGTTGTTTTATTCCGTAGGTTAAGTATCACTGTCACTGTACAGTCATATAGTAACGAATCGGAGGTTATTCATCAAAAACTGAAGCCACCGGAACAAAGGATCTATCCTTTCGTGTGACAACGTCAGACCAAATTGCATCCACTGGTATTGAATTTCTTTACACAGGAGGGATTTAGAAAACCGGGGGATATTGAAAACTCTTTTCAGACTCTCATAGATGAGTCTCTCATTGTAGATGTAGCTTGCAAAATTTAAACAATTCAATTAGTGCTTTCTCAAAACGAAACATAACATTGCTAAACTATTTTGTAAATACGAAACGAGCGTGTTAAGTGTACCATAAATGTACCATAAATCTAGCAGTATTTTCATATCGTACCGTGTTACGAAACTGACCATCTCGTACACAGCAACCACCCCATAAAAGAGTGCGCCATCTTGCATATCTTCGACATAGTTCGTAATACTCTTATCAGTAGTAAAATCTGAATGAGTGATACTCAAAAATCGAAACGTATAAGAAGCGTATACATGTTTAGAGGATAGCAGAGTTCTCAAGTTGCATTTTTCAACATTCCTTGGTACAAAGGACACACGACCCGGGTCAACATAAGGGTAGCTTACGCGGTTCAGTCGAATGGAGGTTCTATTTTTGTATGGACAGACATAATAGTAGGTCAAGACGAGTTGCGGGGATAGGAGATTCCTTCTATTGTACGAAACGGAGGGATGGGAATAGGATAGCATGGGGATCGCAAGGCAGAACTCCAATATTCGGAATTTATAACCGCTCGTAACTCAGTCGGTTTCTGCACCTAATACCGGCCACAGCTTTCCGCGACCAGAAACGCGGACCAGCTTCCCGCTGCGAGACGCTCGAAATCATCTTATCGCCGTATTTCGAGATCATTACGCTTTCCAGGTGGCTACGGGAAATTGAACCGCGGTTTCGATTTTTCGACGATCCGCCGTCTACGTTACGTGACTTTTTTTCGATTCGGTTGCCTAACCGGAACGTGGACCTGACAGTTAGACGGATGTACACTTTCGGGGTTAACCAGCTAGGACGCTCGATAACGCGTGATTTATCTGCATAGTACGGGTTACATGAAAATGTACTCTCAACTCCGTTCGGTATTTAGAACACGATGCTGCAAAGGACACCAGGATTTCCCGCTTAATAGAAGACGAAGATTCATCGTGGAATATTTTCACCTCATTTTCGTTCGTACGTTGCTACCTTTTTAGGAAACGATATTGGAACATCTCTAACTTTATAGCAATACTTTACTGATTTTACTGAAGAAAACAATTGCAAACTATGTATAGGATAACTAATAAATAACAACCTCTAACAATAATCATGTAAATTATTTTTGTATCGATCATATTAACATTTGAGCTACAAAAGTGCTATTCGACAATAATAAAACAATCATATGCTCTAAGACTTCATATGTCAGAAGTTGTTCTTCACATTTATTTGAAAGTATATATAAATTAAAATAACTCAAAGTATTATAAATATAAAATGAGATTTCATTGATTAATTTCATACAGTTAAAAGCAAGCTCTTCCTCTCAGATCATTAAAGTTAATTCGCAAAGTGAAAAATTAAAGAATGTTCATAAAATAACATACATGTTAGCAATTTCATTTTAACATTTCAATGAATGTTTCAATAAATGATTTCAATGAATATTACCACTAAAAAGAATGATTATACAATAGACGATTATGTAGAATACAAGAAAATATAAACAGTAATCGAGACAGCCATTTGTACATATAGAACTCCTTTTCGAGTATTAGTTGCTACACTTCAAGCCTGATCTACTACCTGACCAACAGATTCCTCCAGAGGATCGTTAAACTCGCGATGAAGGTTCATGTTTGGAGCTGCTTTTCCAAGAAAAGCTTTGACCCTTTGTGTGTTTTTGCGAGAAATTCTTGATTCTAGCCGTAGAGAAATGGTTTCAACCAGAGAAAGAAAATTGGATTTTAGAACAGGTCAATGACCCCAGATATTGAAGTTGCACATAGTGAAAGAGTGGAAATAACATTAATATCTTGGATTGGCTGGCACAGAGAACAAACTTCAAAAGAAATAAAATACACAAAATAAAGCAACCGGTGTGCTGTTGATCATTTACTTCGGGAGTATGTTCTTACTTTATACGTCTTACAGATTTTAAATGATTCCAAACAACTGTATTTAGCATTCATAAAATTGCGGTGGAAATTAAATTTTATTATGATCAAATGTTTGAGCTCACTTTTATTAACCCCGATAGTTTTCCTTTCTTCGTAGATTATTTTAAGAGTGGTACTTTTAAGAACTTTTAAGAAATTAAACTCGTACAAAGTGAACTGAACTTTTAGAAGTTACGATACTTATACTTTGGAGCAAACATTTCGTTCAATTTATCTACGTTTCCTGTGTAACATGTTCAGCAAATGTTTTAAATATGTCCACATAGAAGCGCCAAATTTAAAAAACTTTCAGCAAGTAACAGATGTTAAAACAAAATCAGACTCAGACCTCTATGGTTCTCGTATTAAATTGTTTACACCTTGGTCACTTTCGTGAAACACGTTGCGATATTTACCGCATATTCGCGCAGTTAATAACGGGCAAATGAGAAATAGAGTGGGGAAAAAGGTGAAGCTTGTATTGATTTCGCATTCGTGCATAAGCGCGTCCTCGGGCAGCCGGCAGGGTATTATACAGCAATAAATTCGTGTAACCGCATATCTCAGGGCAATCGTGGTACACAGTCAGAGGCGTTCCCTGAGAAAAATATAACCTAGAGTCGGAGATTCCCGAGGGTTCTATACATCCACGTTCTCCTACGCTTCCGCCTTCGAGAGCCAGTCTGGGCATCGCTTCGAGCACTTTCTTTTCTCGCCCTCTGTCCGTATCCCAGCGGCTTCCTTTCTCCGTTTGCGTTTTAATGGGCAGTCGTAAAGTACAGGAAAATTAAAAATTCATACCGGAGAAAATTTAAGAGTCCCGGTGTACGTACAAACGACTGCATTTACCTTGGTTCACCCCCTCCCCTCTGGTGCCGCGCGTGTATTTGCACGTTCTTTTAGCCGCCTCGTAGCACGAAGTTTCTCTTACGCGCGTTTCTGCCTCTCCTCGTGGCCCTCTTCTTCCTGGATTTTTTTCCTCGCACTTGTACCCAGGCCACGAAGTGGCCGGAAACACGCCACCGGAAACAGACCAACCAGGCTGACTGGTTGCCGCGACAAGAAATACGCAAGGTCTCAACGTTTCCGTGAAAATTCTTTCCGCGTTCTGTTTCGCGACCCACTTTCACGCTTTTCCACTCGTGCCGCGACTTTCCTCGATCTAACCTCACCATGGATGCTGAATTCTCTCTCTCTCTCTGTCGAGTCTTTTGCCAGTCGACCTCTTCGCTACCGTGGAATGCCTTTGAGACATTCCCGACGAACAACGATCCCCTGAATCGATAATAATCCGATATTGAACGGGCACTGGTCTCACGGAATTTTGCGATTCCCAGCACACCGTGTCTCCCTAGAGCCTTTGCCGTTCGGATTCTCATTCAGAATTCGTTGAAATCTCGTAACTCGCCGGCCTCGCAGCTCCCTGGAAACGAGCTAATTCCGATATTATATTCCGGTAACTATATATACCGCGCGGAATCAAATGGGAACGAAGTTTCTGCAGTCACGCTGCTTCGACTTTAACGAACGAATTTCGGAATCCATCGATTCGTGAATTTTGGGTAATTTGAAGGATTGGATAATAAGATATTGGTTAATAAATTTTAACTTTAATGATTTTTTATTTGTTCTGACCATAGAAATATTGAAAGAATTAGATAGAAGAATTTTAATTATCAAATAATATTAGGAATATCAGACTCTCTGAGAATTTCCAGAGAGAAACTAGCATTTTCGAAATTAGTAATAAAATAGTTATTTTATAAAATAGTCACTGGAAATAATGACATAATATTGGTAATCTCAAACGAAATAATTATGTTTCTGAGAGGTTAACGCTTCTCCGCCGATCAGTCACGAAATCCGAGATTCAGCTAAAGGAACTTATCTACTCTATACCCTTACATGAACACTAAACCTCCTTATTACTAACCTGACATATCTCGACTATCACCGGAGCCACTTTGTTATTATTGTTACTACTTAACGGTTATCTGGGGAAACGGGAATGTCAGGAGATTATCCTTCTCCATGGTACGGGGAACCGTTTGACGCGGAATGCCTCAAGGTATTCAGAAGATGAAGGAATGTAATTGCGTTCAGAAGTTTAATAAATAGCAATAAAGTCCACAATATTTTATGAGTATCGTGATTTGAAGATTACTGGTTTTTTTTTTATCATTGGACTTGATATTGGCTTAGTACTCTTCCTTTGATTTATTATATTTATTCAATCAATGAGATTTCTACCTTCTTTAGTATATTCGTGATTTATTACTAATTTTTCATTCATTTTTATTTATTTTATTTTATTAGATAAGTGATACAAATAAGGTCCTTAAATATTAAAATGTAGAGAAAATATTGCTTGAAACGTATGGTTGTCAATTTCTAATCTCCAATTTTCAGATGTAAAAATCTTTAAATACTCAAATATTCCAATTTTTTAATTTTCAAATATTTAAATTGTCAAATTTTCAATTATTAAAATTTTCATATTACCAAATTTTTTAATTTCAAAATGTGTAAACGTACCAATTTGTCAAGTTACATAGTTTAAAATCCTTCAAATTGCAAATTGACAAAGTCATGCATATTCAAACCACCAAATTCCCACCCCTTTAGCTCCGACAATAGCGGTATAGCAAATGTGTACTGTATTCAATGATGTCCGTAAGTGTACGTCGTTAACACATCCATGAATCGCACCCTCGGGGTTGCAGTTATCCATCACTGGTCTGCACAATGAAATCCATAGAGATCTTAATGGCTACGCAGTATGTTCATCAAACAAGGAGCTTGTTCTACAATGTTCATTCCGAAGAAAATTCAGATTGCTGCGTAAATACAAGAGTCTCCATGCACGACAGCACTCAAGGGTCCTTCTCTTCTTGTTCATTAGTGAGAGTGCCATTATTATCATCATCATTGCAACCACGAACCGCTAATGCAATCAGGAGACCCATACTCAGACAGTAGTCCAGGCTTCTAAGGTCTTAGCCCTTCGTTAAAGGATCTCGCTTGAACTCTCACAATGAGAAGAAAATAAACACCTTCTTCCTCAAAAATTTAACGAAAAAATATTTCAAGCTTACAATTTTAAAAGGCAAAAAAATTAATCATATATTACAATAAATTTTTTCAGTAAAGATATCAGTAATAAAATTTGTTGATCATTTTTTTTTTCATAAATTTCATAATTTACTTTATGTACTTTTGTATGCAACCACTGCAAGGATTAATGCTGGCAGCTGAAGCGTCAGATTGTAGTTTAAATTATTTCGAAAGGAAGAAATTCAGAGTGTAGGATTTTCACGTAGGATTTCCACGTGTCATGATAGAATGCAAGCTGCTCGAAAAAGACGTACACAGAAAGTTGACCTGTTTGTTCCGATTTTCAACGAACACGTACAAGTCGTTCGTATCGCTCGTTTCGAGCAGGTCTTTCGTCCTCTTCGACGAACGTATTCACGAAGAAACTTTACTTCGAAGTTGCGGACATAGTTTCGAACAGAAAAATTTATGACGTTACAGCGCTCTCAAAGGCCCGGGCAGAGAATGTCGCACCAAAGTAACTGAGAAGAAACTTAGCACAAAGCGTATTCAAAGCTCCGGATCGGACGGCAACATTTAAATTAATATTCTCGGAATGTTTCGTGAAAGAGGATTATTTCTTCTCGAAGCATTTTCTTGCGTTCTTGAACGAAAACTGTAGACATTTTAATCCAATACGGGTCAAATTTTTATTTGATTATAATTTGAAATTTTTTAATACAGATTCATTAATTTTTGGATTGTGGGTTTTAAATTTAATATTAAATTTTCAAATACACGAAGTTAACATTCAGAAATATAGAGATGTAGTAACATAGAAATATGGACAACTCAAGTCTTCAAACAAAAAAAACTTAGCTATCTAGTTATTGATATAGCAAGATCTAAATAAACGTGCTTGCAATCAAAAGTAAAAACTATAGTCATTCGAAGCTGCTGTAAAAATTCAATCAGAAAAAGTTTCCAAACGCAAAAGCTAGAATTGCAGCTTCACGTATAGCCATGTAAAGCCTTATTAGTATAAAATAAAAATGGTATAGATCGTTCTCTTTTTTATAGGTATCAGTATGCCCTTTTGTGCTATGAACCAATACAATAACGCGAATGGGTGGAAAACGGTTTGAGCTGGATTTTTCAAAGGTCCAACTTTGTGGCAGGGTAGCTGGGTAACCAGGAGAGAAACAAAAATATCGACAAGGTTTTTCGCGGATCCATCCAGCACGTTCATGACGTCTAGGTCATATCCCTACAACAACTGGGAACAATTTTTAAACTGTTGGAGTATATGTAATCCCTTGTGCACCGGTTTCTATGGATATTTTATGGTCTTCTGCTCACACGTGTGGACACCGACCAAAAATACATGGCACGTCAGCGGCTCGTTTCGAGAATGCGGCCTGTCTCTATCGCCGTGGCATACTTAATTTAGTGGCTACGTCAACAAAAGAGAATAAATTCCTATATTCGACTGACATGCTCTACCCGCTGCAACGCGTCCGGTAAAGTGATACGGTTTTGCCTCGCTCCAAAGGAGCCACGTTTATTTTAGACGAAAAAGGTCATGTGCTTATTTAGGGTTAACTTTAAATTACACGCTTGGATAACGACGAAACTGTTTTGAAACGGTTAATGGAACCTTTTCGCGCTGATTGGTTCCGATAGAAACTCCATTAACTACGTACGAGACACCTCGTCACATTTATTCGAACAGAAATTTTCACGCCAAATTTAACGAGCTCATCCGATTGTTTAAAGCTTTTAACAAAAATATGGGGAGAAAAAGTGGACAGGTGTGCACGATTTCACCTCTGTTTGCAAATTCATCGCTGATAGAAAATTTATGAATTGAGCATCGCAATAGATACTGCGGTGTCGACAATTTCTAGGTTAGAAAATATGAGGCAAAAAAGTGGACAGGTGTGCACGATTTCATCTCTGTTTTCAAATTTATCACCGATAGAAAAATGAATTAAACATCGCAATGCAGGGGTGTATGTTAGAAAATTTAAAAACGTGAACGCAGAAAATTTCTCTATAAAATTTTAATATATGTAAACGAGTAAAGTCAGGAGAAAATTTGAAGAGTTGAAATTTTAAATTTCTACCCCTGTCCTTAATTCTTGCTCGTATATCGGCCAAATTATCCACGTGCATGCAGTTATCTTCCGCGTACCGTCCAGCTGTTGTAAACATTAACATGAGAGAATTATGCAGAGCTACATTATTTTGTTACAAGCGAAAAGCGTTTCGGTGCAAGGCAAAACAGTAAAGGGATGTAGAGGACATGTTTGTTCAGCGGTTAAATTTAAATCGCGCGTGTTTAGGGAACAGAAGGGTGGAGTTTAGACAAGTAAGTAGACCCTGCGGACGGATCGCGGGCATAGACGAAGGGTTTCTATTTTTCAAGAGGAAAGGAAGCTCGCGTATTCCCTTGGTAATCGGATTCCGTAACGACGAGCATACGCATCAACGTTTCTCCAGGAAAGTGGCAGCTTTTCGGAAAACACGCAATCCTCTGGATATATGTACATAGCCAAGCGATAAAGTCGCTGGTTCGATAATGGAGAAACTCGGTTTCACGTGGAACAACAGGCTTTTTAAAACCGTGACCAGCTAGTGAGAGACCGCACACGTTATTTTAATTAAAGCTAAATACGAAGAGTTTTTTTCCCGATACTCCTTAAATTCATTGTTCCTCGTCTTTATTCGAATTGAAACAACGTAATCCTTCCGGTTAGGCCACCGCCACAATAGTGTGAGCCGGCGCGTTTTCAGTTAGCCCCCGTTTTGTCGAACGAAATGAATGGCGTGGCTGGCTAACTTACGAATTTTGTATAACTTCGTCCGGACCATTTAAACTTCCACAGAATGGAGCCATTTAGTTTTACGCGTTAATTCTTGAATTAATTACCGTGCTGGACCGCGGACGGAAAAAGATGGACAGAGAAAATGAGGGACGAGGACAAGCGATGAAAGCGAATTGAAGTTTGAATCGAGCTCGGAATTCTATGAGCAAATTTAGCCATATTTTCGTGCTACACGTCATACCAGTTTGCAGTTTCGAATCAATTTATAAATTTCTCTCGGAGTTTTATATTTTATTAAAAGCCGGGAAGTTCTTTTTCATATCGTGGGCTGTTTCAATATGTCGAGCAAATACGATCGCTGGGGTAAAATCATAACGAAGCGAGACTAGTAAATTCTCTGTAATAAAGAACTCTTGATGCGATTTAATTATGATACTATTTAAATTCGTTTAACACTTTAAGGTATTATGAACGGAATAGTTCTAAGTTCTAGTATCTATTTGAAACTTATAGTGTACATATCCTCATATTTCGAATCGTCCCTACTTCCCAATATCCCTAGACCCCAAGATACTTGAATGGCACTAAAAAAGCGTATCGTGAAACGGATGTTTCTGTAAAGGATGGTAGCTTAACAATTGTACGCGCGAGGGTAAAAAAGATAGCATGGTGTGTCAAGGGGTTAAAACGTTCGACGTGAAAGTAGCAAGCGAAACGTTCTTTTCTGTATTCACGAAGGTAGGCAAGCTTTAATGAGTCCTTCGCACTGTTTGGCGATCTCCATTTAAACGGTCCGTATTTAAACGCCTGTGTTGCTGGCCTCCTTTACAAGCCTGTTTTCCACTTGTACCCTTTGATAACTGTTACGAGCATGCTGGTACCGTGTAACAAACTCTTCTAGCCTGCTTTAACCGCGTACCTTAATTACGCATTCAGGACTACCATCGTTCGGTGTAATTATAAACTTCGACATGGAAGTAACTCAACGAACGGTCTAGCTTTATAGCTGAGCTCGCTTCGCTTGTGTCATCGGGATCCAATCGAACCAGCTGCTTGATTACTTTCCACTGTGCTCTTCTGTGATAATATTTCCAGCGCAAAAGGAGACAATGAACGCTAAACTAAGAAGCCTGAAATTAAACGATTCGAAGCTTCTTCTAATTACGATGTTACTCCATTGTCTTTGCTGTATTTCAAATACATCGACAAATATTAAATAGCTCCAAATAACAAGTATCTTCTTTTAAATATATTTTAACTCTGTAGCACAGGACATTTAGGATAACAAATACTTACATATAATTTTTTATTTTGATGTCACTTTTTAAATTTATAATTTTGTTAAGTAGGATGTAGACTTGTAAATAGGATGTTGATTGTTATCTTACTGTATAACAGAAGAGTGGGATCGTCTTCCTAGTGCAAGTATAAATATATACAAAATACTACACATTTAGAATACTACTATTTGTTGAATATAGATCTTCTTTAACAATCTTGCTAACAGGACTTCGTAATGCAAATGTAACTACATTTAAATCCTAATAAACATAATGTAACATAAATGTAAAGAGCAAATGTGCCTTCGGTTCATACCCAATAATAAAATTTGACAATTATAAGAACGCGTTACAAGTAAAAAGATTACAAAATTTATGCAAACCAGCCCCGAGTATTTCGACATTACGCCAGTATCCGAGCGTGCAATCATTCACCAGCATCGCTCCAATTTGCAGTCTAATTTGAAACGCACCTGTCGCTTAAGTAATATCCATTAGTATTTCGGTCAAAGTAATGCAAACCGAGTATCGTAGGAGCTATTTGATGGAGCACGTTAGATCGAGAGAATTCCTGACCGTCGAGGATTGAATTCGTTCGACGCGGGCGCCCGTTTCCATGTACACTTGGCCTTGCATGGAAATGGTCACTTTGGCCAACAAGATGTATTTGCCTCTTGCGAAGGATCCGCTGTGCACACTCGATCTTCGCCTCTCTGTTAGCGACCTTTCTATCAAGTGGCCCGTAGAAACGGATCCTTGATTAGTTGTGAATGGCTCTCCTTCGGTAAAGAGTTTGCATTCAAATTGCGTGCAGAATACCGTAGGAAATGGAAGTTGGTACGTAACTGGTAAAGGATACTCGCGAACTCCTGTGTGATATCGTGTTGCATGATATGGGAATAATAGTTTCTATGTCACTTGGTCATGAAAGCAAACTCAATTTCCCATAACTTGACATCTGGATGCCCAAATTATGTGGGGTTTCAACGAAGTCTTTGATACTTGGAAAAAAAATTGATTCCAACATATGTGGAGTTGAAATTGAACTTCGATCAAATAACACATGTATCAATTTATATTTGCCCACGTCAGAAGTTGAATATTTGAAACATCGTTACAAGTAAATCTCCGATAATCGAGGGGTTAAAACAGCTTAAAATAATTGGACAACAGAACTTGGTACGAGAAAAGATATAACAAAGTTTCCAACGGGAAGTTGTAATAAATCGTTTAAAGTGAAAAGCACCGAATTTACTATACCCGAGAGCAGAGATTCAGAGTGAAAGTTAATTTTAATTAGCCTTCGGAATTGATCGAGGAAAGCAGTTTCATTCGATTTTAATTCGAGCCGCGTATTTCAACGCTTGAAGAGAACGCAATTAACGTAATCCGTCGGTGTTACTTCTCTCGAAACGTTCTTCCCTCGTAACTGAATCCCGGCCGTTGTTTACGTAATGATTATTTCAGTTCGAAAGCGAAGCAACCAGCCAGAGTCCGGCTCAGAAGTTTGTTACATTGAATTAGACAGCAACGTTCAGGTTCGCGATTAGTGCAGATGGCAGTGGTAACTTTCGGAACTCGGAATCTCTGCCCTCCGGTGTTATTCGAAATTCCAGACATGGTCCTGGCCACGATGGAACAATTTCCACTTGCCCGATGACTTAGAATGAATTAAGATTTTTCAAAGTTCGCCCGGAAACGTCGCGTCAGAAAGTTGCACGATGAATATCAAACGTGTTCGCACAAGCGATGGTATTCGAGCTGCTATAACCCTTCAGAGATATGGAAATCCAAGGGAAATACGCACGAATCGTGAATGAACATGGGTCGAAACTTAGAAAATGAATTCTCTCGAACTACCATAAATAATGGCATAAGTAGAATTTTTAGACGAAGAAAACCAACTTGACGCGTTACATCGACACATCTTCAAATTTAAAAATTTCCAATTTAACAAATTTAAAAATTTTTGTATTACATTTCCAAGTTCATCAGTTTGAAAATTTGATCCTGTAATTATAAATTAAATTTAAGTTTGAATTTAGAATGTCTATGGATTTGTGTATACGGCTAGTGAGTTCTTAAGAGCGTTGATCTACCAAAGCGTTATTTGAACATCGACGGTAATAACGAAGGAAAGCGAAATCAACGAGACTATATCGATCGAATAATACACCAGGAACAATATTTTTTTACCCAGTGATTACTTATACTCTGTCGACTCGCGCTGAAAGTCGGAAAAGCCAGGGAACTTTCATGGAAAATTGAGAAAAGCTTTTAACGCAAACACGCAGGAAATAAGAGAGAGAACGCGAGCGTTTCAAAGAAAAGACTGCCAGACATTTACTTCGGACGATAAGTTAAAAAGTGAAGCAGTACTCGGAATAGAAATCTGAATTTAAATCCTTCCACGATGAGAAAGCTAACGTCTGGCATTGATTTTCCTCGAAACGTCTCGAAAATGTGCTAAGAACGGATGAAAATGATAATATTATAACGAAGAGCTATCCGTCGGATCAACACTCCGCTAGACGAAATGAAATTCCATATCGCGTGGCTATCAATTTAACGAACGAAAACATACGCAATACGATTATCCGGCATCGATGTCTGTGCTATTAATTAGCATCGCGCAGACAATTTGACCAAATGATCGATTCGATCGATCAGGATCGAACGATGATCCAAGCGTAGGATAGCAGAATCGGAAGTTACACTTCATCATCGTTAGCGTGGTAGTAGCGGTAATCATGGCTCCTTAATTGGATCGGAGTTTACGCCAGAGAAATACGCGTTATTATCGCCTGTGCTCTCTCTGTGCGATGCCTATATCCAAGCCGATGCTGTTATCTGGATACGTACAAGCAACAAGCCACATATTTGTGTCCCCGAGTAATCACGCTAACATGAGATGCGGAAGTCCGCCGCTAACTAAACTCTAAACTCTAAAGTCTACCGCAAGTTGTCCCGATGCGGTGTCACCGAGCACAGAAGGAATTCCCTGTAAGTACCACGTAGCCGGGCTCCGGGTGTACCTGTCAATTGCCGGTGTGTGGGTGAGCCAAAATACCTTTGGATCCCGCGAGGTTAACCACCTACCTAAGATAGCATTCAATGCAAACTCGGGAGCTCTTATTTTAATTACAGCTCGTCCTTCCCGTGCTAAACCTTCCAGGTCTTGCCATCACCGAGGAAAACAGAACCGGGGACAGACGCAAATACCTAATACGTTTCCTTCGCGGATTCTACGTTCCTTTCGTTGTTCTCGCAAAACGACTCGCGTTAACCTTGTTACAAGGAAATCAAAGTTGCCACCGTCGGGGACGAACCTTGTTATCAAATTGTCCTACGGGATTCTGACGAGAATTAAGTCACGTTTGTCTACCATATTGCTAGACGCTTCGAGAACCGAGTACGTTACGGTTACTGTAATCGTTCCTTCCATTTTCTCGAGCTTCTTGGCAACGATAAGAACGCTCCCGGTGTCAATTTCGGGACTCGGCTAACCGCGAGAGACTATCGATTAAGCGAGAACTTTGCTGGAGATTAATTTATCGGTTAACTTGTTGGATTAAGAAATCTCCGGTTACCAACGAATCGATAATCGCCCGGAGATTTATCGACGCCATCTCCTTCTCCTCCGGTAACTGTCCCCTTTAACCCGCTTTGTTCCTACATTCCCGTTAATTCCTTTAACGAGTTGCTACCCGTTCATTAATGGTCCTTTGTGCGTTTATTACACGATCGAGACAATGAACGCGGAACCAGCTGCGATCAATGGGTGTCACCAAGAACGACGTACGTAGATATGCAAGCTGATCACAGCAATAAAGCAGCTAATCGAACAGGTGACATTTTGACTGATTATAAGTGCAATGAAAACATTCATGATCTAAATTATTATACTTCGAGAATATAATATTATTCTTCTCGATATTAATATCTATACAATATTACAATGTTTGTTTGCCCAAATTCACTGTAAGAGTAGGAAATGTATAATATTACATATTCTTGAATTGCACAGTATTTGTATAGTATCACATTTGCAAAATCGAAAGAAAACAGTATAGAGTTCCGTCCTCTATTCATATATGAATAAAATTTCTATATGAATAAAAAGTACGTTGCACTTGTATCTGAATGCTATTCGTTTAAATCACTATTTTTTCCAGGTTCTAAAAATTGTACACAAGAGTACCCATATATGCATACGGTCACAGCATCAACTCTTTGCAAGAATTCTTTTGCAGTCGACTAATCACCGTCCAGCCACCTTGTCAAGCAAATTCCAGCCGGTTTGAAACAAAATGACGAGCTGACATCTTTACCCGACTATCTGTCTAATTAGAGACGGATCGTACGGTCCTTTTGCGTGTCGCGAAAAAGAGATAACTGGAAAGCAAAGCTAATTGAAATAATTTCAGCGGAACGTGTTTGCATTGGCATTCGAGGTAAACATACGAAACGATACGGTGGGTTCATCGTTTATGCAGTCCGTAGCGACGCATAAATTTTTCTGCTTCGCGAAAGGATCGGCTTTTTTTGCGCGCATTTCACTTAGCGTTCTTTTTTTCCGTTCGCAAAGCTCGTGTCACGCGCTCGTAGCCGTGCCGCTAAAAGCTGCTCAATATTTGACGCTGCTGAAAATGACTTACGTATAATCCTGTGTTTTCCGCAATCTTCCGTGAAACGTTCGATCAAAGAATCGGGGGATCTGCTTGATCCAGATTTAAAAAGGAAAGAAGAGTGCATTTGCATACGCCGTTAATTGTTTTCCTCTCGTCATATTCACGGGCTGACGCGACAATTTTCTTCCCCGTGCGAGCGAGAAATCGACCGGCAACGTAGTATATCTACCTCACGTAGCCCTGTAATTATAGCTCTCAGAATGTTCTTTCTCATCGGTGATTCCTCCATTCTATCGTTCGACGTTCTATCCGAAAGCTAAACCGCTTCGAATAACGTTCATTTCCTTAGCCAGGGGATGGATAGAGACGACTACCACTTGTCCGTAATTCCTTCAGGATGTGCGGCTCGGTGGTTCCCGAGGAAATGAACGGGAGTAAAAGCGGCCCGAAAAGGGAAATTTCTCAGCTGGAATTGGTTACCTTTGCCAGTCCGTGATCGAGATCGAGACTAATACGCGCTGCGAATTATGAATACCCTTCAATCTTTCGTCGGATACTACGTTTCTTCAATTAAGGTTCTTCAAATAGAACAAACTCGACTGCCAACATTTAATCTGACGGATAATTCTTTGTGTTGTAACGTATTTTGCGGTACCATTGAAATAAAGAATTTATTTTGCGTGTTTATTGTATCAGGTAATCGAGAAAGTTTGCTTTTGTCAACGGCAAGAGGTTTGTTCCTCGAAGAGTTTCAGACAATACTACCGCTCTTGTATAAATATAGTTCATTTTTGTTAGAACATGTATTGTTGGTCGATTCAATGTAAGTAACAACAATTTTATTGGATACCTGATATTACGTATTTTGAATGGGTACATTGACGTACGAAAATATGGATTGAAAGACATTCAATATGGTATATATCATTTATGCAATGAATAGTGTATTGTCATATAATATACCAGCTTGTGTGATGTAACACTAGAATAGCAGGATAGAAGCACAATAGTATAATGGAATAATAAAACAATAGAAGAGTAGAACAATGGGATTGTAAGACGGCAATGTAGCAGCATAGAAATTTAACAAAATAGTGAGGTAATGAAATAATAGCATAATTGAATAGTACGTTTGAACGCATTAAAATAACGAGAAAACTATAAAAGGACTATAAGAAGGTAGTATAGTTAAATAGTGAAATTGTAAAGAAGTAGATTAATGAAATAGTGAGGTAATGAAGTAGTGAAGTATCGAAGTAGTGAAGTAGCGAAACCATGAACTAATGAAATAGTGAGGTATTGAAGTATTGAAGAATTGAAGTAGTGAAGTAATGAAATAGTGAAATAGTAAAATAGTGAAATAGTGAAGTAGTGAAGTAGTGAAGTAGCGAAGTAGTGAAGTAGTGAAGTAGTGAAGTAGCGAAGTACCGAAGTAGTGAAGTATTGAAGTAGTGAAATAGCGAAGTAGTGAGATAGTCAAATAATGAAGTATTGAAGTAATAAAGTAGTGAACTAGTAAAGTCAGTAAGTAGTGAAATAATAAAATAGTAAAATAGTGAAATAGTGAAATAGTGAAGTAGTGAAGTAGTGAAGTAGTGAAGTAGTGAAGTAGTAAAGTATTAAAGTAGTGAAGTAATGAAGTAGTGAAATAGTAAAATAGTGAAATAGTGAAGTAGTGAAGTAGCGAAGTAGTGAAGTAGTGAAGTAGTGAAGTAGTGAAGTAGTAAAGTATTGAAGTAGTGAAATATTGAAATAGTAAGATAACCAAGTAGTAAAGCAATGAAATAGTGAAATAGCCAAATGTGTAAACGGTGAAACAGCAAAATAATGAAACATAATCTGCCAATTATAATGCCGCCATCTAAAGCCAGGGTATTAGAGAGTTTGTCTAAACGCTGCTTGAATTCGCGGGCTTTCGCAAGAGATCGTTTTCGTGTTTCACGCGTCCAAACCTCGCCGCGATGCGGAGTTAACTCTGTTATCCGTAAACTTGCATCGAGTATCAGGAAAACTTTCCTATGGCATAAAGCCTATGGTCCGCAGACACAAAGGTGTGCGGTAATGGTAGTTGTTGAAAAGCGGGAGATTCACGGTCAGAGAAACCGGGCGAATAGAACGTCAATACAGAACCTCGTTACATCCTGATATGCCAGTGCCAACAAAGCAGTTCTGGCTGTTGGTTGAATGCACCGGCATAACTAACATAAGCAGAGCCTCTAACAGTCCAATCAGAATGGGCCAACAAAGATACTGCTCACATCCATTGTGCAAGCCATACTCCGCTGCACGATAACGCGCGCGGCCTCTTTTCAAGATCGCTAATCGAAACGTAATTTCAACTACTTTGCCCGGGAAAGCGCAATCGATAGTGAACTCTGCATAAATTACTCGACGTTGATGGCCACGTTTACGTTTGTTTCCACCATCGATTTTTATAGAACAAAGAGAGTCGTTACATCTGCATTCGTACCAATTTCAATTGAAAATTCGTGCTACCCTCTAGGACACTTCAGCGTAATTTGGTTTCCATTTTATTCATTTTTAACAATTGGGGCGACCGAGATTGCTACTTCATTTTTTTCCAAGTTTTTTCGTTCTGATTCTCTCCACGGCAATTGTATCACTAGTTCACGTACTGAACGTTGTCCAGATAGGAATAGCAGAATGTATTTGTATGGAACTGATTAGTAACGGAGCTTAGTAAGTTAGTGTTAAGAGTATTTAATAAATTGGTTTCTTTTGGACTTATTCGAAAATTCGGAACGAGTGACCCAATTCACAGAAACCCCCTTATTTTTTGAATCACTTTACCTAAACATTAGAAGATCTATATTTCTAAGTTTGAAAATTTATATGCCACTAAAGTTCTGAATATCTAAATTCTTCAATTAATTCCTACATTTCTACGTCTTCAAATCGAGAATTTAAACATTTGAGATTTCCACATTCCTAAATCACCAAATCTTTAAATTTGGAATTTCAGGAGCAGAATCCGAGCGTCCATCGAAGATTAAAAGATTTCCCAAAGCTATCCTTCGAACGAAGAGCGCAATGTCAGACATTCGGCGAACGAAGAGGCAAAAGTCGTGAGCATTCCGATCGTTTCGGTAGTTGCAGAATTCCAGACCATGGGTCTCCATACTCTAGGAATGCAGGAGCGAACAGTCGACCGATACACCGATCTTCCAGCTGCAGGATTGCGCCCGAATCATTATGATGCAACCGTGAGCTCGTCGTGCAGACGCATCCATCTTACCGGGTCCTCGGCAGGAGACATGAAATCAGTTTTATTGTATCTCCGTGCTTGTTCACTCGCGTCGCGTATGGATGCAAATTCACTTCATTAGAGTATCGGGTGTACGACGTGGACCGAATACGTTCGCCGGTTACCAGAGAGATGCTCCGCGGACAAACGTCGGATATGGTGAAACCCACCAATTAAGACGAAGGCTATCGCGTGCCCGAAACGTAAAAGGAGAGCATCCACGGATTCCTCGCTCCCTTTTCACGAATCGATTCGATGCTACGGTGCTCCGTGCATTCTGCCCGAAATCGAACAAAAGAATAAAGGCGGTTTCAAAATCGCTCGGCTAACATTCGGCGACTTGGGAGATCGTCAACAAGGTTAATTATTTGCCCGTGGGAAAAGTATTCCGGCGTTTCAAATATTTCAGGGTTGTTTACAGACACACACCTATGCATTTAAGATATTGAATTTCTCGGTATTGGTTATTATTGATCGAATGTGCACTTGAATGGCCTGTGTGACGTCAACGTAATGCACACATATAGACTATGAATAACGCCCACATTTTAACGGAGTGGTCTACATGTACCATGTAGACATTTAAAACTAGTGACTGTTTGCAAGTCGGCGTTCAATCGGTTTATACAAACAGGAAAGTGTTTATTGTTTTACAATCAGTGCTCTCGTTATATTCTATCAGTTTAATCATCGCGGTAGAAATATAGTCCGATATTCTATACATGGATCGTTAACGAGTATAAATTCTTTCTAAATGACATTCCAGTCGTTGCTTTAATCAGTAACTCTGTAATGGACGTATTCTATTTAAAATATCGTTTAATTATTCTTTTTAAAGGTAGCAGTAATTTGGATCTTTTGAAACGAACACGAAACGTAGCAAGAAAATCAGTGAATAAATGTCGCCTGGTCTGGAATTGATACACGTTGCTCGTATCGCGAGGTTTATTAAAAGGTATGTGCAGATAATGGAGTGCACTAATGAAGACGAAGGCCATCGCGTGCCTGGAACGTAAAGGAAGAGCCCGAGGAGATTTCTGCCTCGTTTCTGGACCATCTCGATTTATGTTTACGTAGCCAGCTCACGTGCGTTGCGTGCGGAATGAAAGATCGGAGCCACCAATTTTCGAAAGAACCATCCCGTTGAAAACCTGTTCATGGATCCCTGTACCACGGACAAAAGCTGATTAATTCTAACCGTTCGTATCGCGAGCTTTCATCGTCGGAGGAATGATTCCTGTTACGCGTTATGGAATGTTTGTTTTACGTACACGCGGCTGCTTTTCCATGGAAATCGTGCTCCAACGATGAACTGAATATCTCCGCTGCACCGAGCGTCATTTCCCACCCACTGCATAATGAGATGTTAAATGCAAATTGATTCGAGCCCCTACCTTAAGTTTAAGAGTGGAAAAATCTGCTTTCCTCGAGCTGGAAACAATTTGTTTTTAACGAAGTTTTTAAACGAAATTTAGAATTTTTGAATAGTGAGATGTAACATTTTCAAGGGTTGTTCATATGAGAGTGAAATATGGACGCGGATGTAAAACAGAAATTGTGAAAAAGACTTCAAGCTAAGATTACTGAAACTGTGTCAACATAAGTTGGATTTTGTAATTCGAAAATTTTTAATTCCGGTACTTGAGTGTATGTCACTTTGAGAATTCGAGGACATGAAAATTCTGTGATCCTTAATTTGCAATTAAAAAATTTGTAAACTTTCAATGTTTTTAAATTCTGCAAATGACTTTCGAACTTCGAAAGAGTGGCTTGTACTTTTATGAATAGGTGTTTATCGGTAGATGGATCTTGAACGTGCACAAGGTGCAAAATGAGATTCGGTGAAATTCGCTAGTCAGCTCCTGACCGAACCGATGTAAATCTGTAAGCAAATACAAATAAGCTGATTGCCCTCGAAGTCCTTCGTCCAGCCCTCGCCAGTAATTAAACAGAACAATCTGCACTTCCTATCCACGACGTCGCATGAACGGCGAGAATGAGCCGAGTCCTCGGGCGTAGAGCACCTATAGCCCGAGAGAGAACCATCTGTGTGCACTAAGATTATATTTGGCTTGGCCCATGCAAATTCATGAGCTTCTCGACATCCTGACATTCGGCTAGTTTCAGTTAGA
Organism: Megachile rotundata; assembly: GCF_050947335.1. Taxonomy (NCBI): domain Eukaryota; kingdom Metazoa; phylum Arthropoda; class Insecta; order Hymenoptera; family Megachilidae; genus Megachile; species Megachile rotundata. The sequence goes on from NC_134983.1 coordinate 10,384,055, forward strand.
TAGACGCCAAGCTATTGTTACAAACAACTTCCACGATATCGGCCCTTCCCTACCAAATTAATTGGTTAATTGCAGAAATTTCGTTAAACCCGCCATTAACGTTCACTCAGCAAAATGAAACTGTTAACGTTTACTCAGCGAATGAATTGTTCTTCGTCTGTGGTCGATTATTAGTAATTAATGTAATTGACTATATCAATTATTTGATATCGATACATATAATTAATTTATTTTCAACATTACTTAATTGGTATGATTAATTTATATTGTACTCAAAGTGGCACGTAATAATATTTTGTTCATTAAATCGCGTCACCCTTCGTACATAAAATATAATATTATGTCAAACTTTATATTTTTTTTCAAATATGTAGATAGTTTTATATGTAAGAGGTTAGGTCCTGTAATTTAAAATGATAAGTTAATAACAGTGGTTTTATTGTAAAGTATAATAGTGACGTTTGGTATTTTTAAACTTAAATTTCGTGCAGTTTGTAGTTGCAGATGTAATCAGGTGTCGAGATGTAGGTAAAAGAGGAATCAAAATGGCGGCGTAATGAAAATGGAGCAGGCGGAAATAGATACACTTGAAGCTGTTATCGAAATCATCTGATCTAGCAGTTTCACTTCGGGCGATAGTATCGAAACTCTGTGCATCAAGTTATGCCGATTGCAAGTGTTCGCGAACCAGAATGCCTTGGAATTGTTTCAGCGGGAATTAATAAGTTCGACTTTTGGCACTAGTTGGTTCCCGAAGCGAGGAAATTACAGGTTAACACGGCACTGCTTAACTTCTAAACTACTGATCGGACCGAGAAATCGCGTGGCCTCCCGAAACAGAACAGAATTTCGATAATTACAAGAACTCGGGAATATTCACAGTTTAGCTTGCAGCGATTCGCAGCTGCATAGGTAGCTGTGTATTAATTCTTCGCGAACTTATCTCATCGTAGAAAGTTCGGTTTATCTTGCAGTAACCTGAGTAAAGTAAACGTCTAGACGAAGCAGATCTCCGAGGTATCCGCGATACGAAACATTCTGTCCGTATTTTATGCTGATCCTAATCCACCTTTGAAACACCGATGAAACTTTTCAACAAGGAGCATCGGTAAACGCGTAGAATACATAAACGTCCCGGTGTGCATCCGCCTGAAATGAAAGACCTTTTCAATTACCGAAAACTTGCTGTCGGCTCGAGCACCTGAATTCCCAAATTTATGAATTCATAAACTCCTGATTTTGCGGCTTCTCAAGTACCTGAATTTCGAAAAATCCAAATTTAATCTCAAATTCATGCACATCTTAAACTTCGCATTTCTGTAGTTTTTCAGAATACTTAAATCCTCGAATTTCCAATATTCTGAAATTATCAACTATCCAAAAATATTACGAGTCTTGAGAAGTTCTCGGCTTTGTGCAATTTCCTGATATTTTTCTGGGATATTTTCAAATTTAGATGAACTTCTAATTGACAGGTGAAACGATTATTGCATGCATTGCCATCGTATTCCGATATTTGAATTTTCTGCGAATTTAGTCACGTAAACCGAGACATTTAGTGTGCTATTTCCCGCGAAGTTTCGTTCGAGAGTTCAAGCTACGGAATATAATTCGAACGCTGTCAAATTTGATGGTCCTATATTTGGAACGGTAGATGAAGAATGTAAAACGCTCTTTTAATTCGAGTACCACGAGCTATTACAGCAGAAGCACGACTGTTAACAAGTAAATTGTTAGTCAAAATTTTAAATGACGACGAATGCAACAAGGACGGAAACTCGAGGTAAAAGAGCCCTTATATATTTAACAACGCGTTCGAAATACGGGGTCGAAAGGTCACAGCTACATATATTGCACGTTCGATATAATTTCGCGCATTCCCTGATACCCTCCGCTTTTTAGATGGATTCGTAGCGAAATCATACGAGATATAATTATTAATGCCCGTTACGCGACGCGTAATTTTCATATCGTTAATAATTTTACCTATTAAAGAATGCAATTAAGCGTTCGTAACGTATAATTGCAGTCGATATCAAATATTGACTGTTTCGCTAATCCCTTCGTGGCTGTGGGTAAAATGAACTATTTAACTTACAACAGTTTCGATGATCATTAATAAAATTTGCAGAGGTCATAAATGCAAATCGTTTTGTAAATAAAATATTTTCACGAAATAAGAGCACGTATTAAACATTCTTTGAATATTAAATAAATTAGATTCTTTCAACGAAGAGATTGAAACAATTATTCGTACAATATTTATCTATTCGATAAATTGTTATGCGATTACGCTTTATATTGACTAAGCTATTAAGCTCTTTCCGCGAATCGCTTTCAACAGCCGCCATGATTTACGGATAGTAAGTTAACCAATTTATTTTGAATTTTACGTACGTATAAAGTAAATGTCTCTTTTATCGTCCATAACTGAATTATGTCAACACCTGTAACAGGCTCTTTTATCGCCTCAAAAATTGAAATTTTCATTATAAAATCAATATTTCTAGCTACGTGGCTGCTGTTATGTCGAAATACACTTTTGCTTCCTTTTACGGCAAACAATAACGCCTAGATTCAAATTTTATATAATCCAATTTTTCTTTTATGATTAAATAGAAATTTTGTGCACGCATTTATTCTGTTATTTAAAGTTTGCTGTTTGGTTAAAAATATTTGATTAATCATGTGCTTACTCGACATTGGTTCTAGTGTTAAAACCAAGATGGCGGTAGTTGAAGGACAAAGAACAATCTACACAAAGCGAGCACAAAGTTGTAGAAAATTTGATTAAAATTTGCTTAAGTAAAGTCAGTAAATTAGAAAAATTTCCGTTTCATATTTAATAAACCTTAAACAATTGTCTTTCTTTTCAAGTTTCACTTGGTTATAAGGAACCTTTTACAATCGTAACAATGTTACAGAATATTTTAGCTCGCACGCGATATTTAATTAAGTGCGCACTTTATTCGCATAACGTAGTTTCAGCAGACTTCTGGCGCAGTTGGAATAATAAATTTTCCCTGCAACGTAGAAAACGCGTCGATAAATCCGACATTAACAATTTGTCCGGCCATGTCATGCACAGAAAGCCGATGATAGCCAAATGAGGTCAGGAATGGCGCACCGTCAATCGCAGAATATGAAGTTTATCGATGTTTGCTATCTGTCTTGCAGAAAATGCGAAATCTGCACGGTAAATACAATCGACTCTGTTCCTCGTGAAATATCCCTATTTCGCATCGTACGTGGTTGTCGCTCAATCGTCAGCATTTAGTCGGCAATATTTTTAAACAGTAGGTTGTAAAGATCGTTCCGATACGAGTTTATGTGCGAAATAAAATTGAGCTCTGTTGAAAGGGCATTAATCACGAACTGTTTGCAATAATTTATTTTCAGTGATGGAGCATTGAAATCGGTGCAAACTATTTTTCTTCACTTTTCATGTTTACGTAACTTTTCATTTTTCATACGATTCGATAATATTAACTGCGTTCTTTCAGATTTGAAGAAAATATTTTTCTGCTTTTTACAAGTTGAAGATGTTTTAGGCGAGTTATTGAAATATCACAGGCATTTGTGGTTGAAATATACGGATTTTGAGATAATATAGAGTAAAATTGAAAATGGATTTTATGAAGATTGAATGTTCATTTTGTTTCAAAATTAGGTACAAAATAATAGCAATGTAATATACCTTGACTTTGAAATTTTCCAAATTTCCATATCTCTAAATCTCCAACTCTTCAAATATCACCGATCCCAAACTACCAAAATAATTCCCAAAGTCCCCAATTCCTGACATCCCCAAACATTCAGGCAAGTGCTTGACACTCCCCTGACGCTCAATAAATCCTCCGCAGCAGCTTCTCCACTCCAAAAAATCCAGGTAGCTCCAACGTTCTCGTTCAAAAATTGGTGCTCTTCTCAGAAGCGCAATTTCAGAAGGAATAAAAAAAATCTGTTCGATGCAGAATCGCATGCCTCTGAGTTCATCGATCTCCGGATACGCTGCACAAGTGTCTCTCGCATCGAAGCGGAGGAGCGAATTACATTGTTACCCTCTTCTCATTCACGTCGTTCGGCTTTCGAGGCGGTGACGCGGGTAACGGACGTCGACCACGCGAGTCGAACATCCTCTTCCTGCGTACGTACAATTTAAAACGGAGCAAAGGAGTAAACTGGTCGCGGCTCTTTTTGCGCGTCACCAGGGTTGACGTACTCTTTGGGTCGTTCTAGAAGAGACACTAATTTAGAGGCGTGTCGGCATTTAGAATGCATCGGTTCGAACGACGTCATCATTAGAGGTGCTCGACTCTGTGATCCGAACAGGGAGCAGAAAGTATACGAATGCCAGAGGCCGGTGTCTTCGACTGACACCCTGAGAGATACGGTGCTTATGTTAATGCGAAAGGGAACCGTGTAGCCGGAGGAACGGGTATACTCGGACTGACACACAATGCGACTCGCGCGACGATATCCGTGCAGCCCAGGGCCATTAATAACGAACCAGACGAACTCAATGAATCACGGCCTCGGTGTTCCATTATAATGCAAATATTCGGCGCTGTTTAATGACGCCGTAACGCTATCTACGGCTGTACGCCGCTGGAATGTTAAGTGTACTCGCCCTTTGCTGGACCTCTTTGTCGTTTCTTCGAATGCTGCGAGAAGGAATGTCTTTGAACATGTTAATTGTGACCTTTTAATTGAACGGTTGTATTCTTTACCCGATTATTAATATCATGAAATTGTGGTACGTGTGTGGAATACCTTTTGACCGTCGCAGTGGAAACTGACGTTTGCGATCAGACACACTGACATACAGATTGTTAAGGATAAATTTAATCTTTTAATCTACAAAGAGTTCTCATATGTTCCTTTCGTCTATTGTTCTCATAAATGATTGATGTAGTTGAATTTGTAGCACAGGTCACATACAGTCACTGTGTCGTGATAAGAACACTAACATAAGGTCTAGCGTCAAGTTTCAGATGAATGTAATATTGTGGCTAGTTAATGATAGCTATATTCGCAACATCCAGACACATCATCCTAATATTGAAAATAAGCACACACCTATCAAAATCAAAATTACCAGCGTATTGTTTCCTGGCAAATAAATAACCTTCAAAAATAAATCGTCAAGAATGATTAACCAGGAAAATACAAGAAGGTCGACAGAATGAGGGTCTGAGCTCATACAAGGACAAATGCGGTAAAATAGCCAAGAGTTTCCCCGGCAGAGCGTCGTTTGAATGAACGGAAGATGAATGCAGGCCGCGAGAGGCACGTAGGAAAAATAGGTATAAACGTCCATACCGTGTATCGAGGGGGAAGAAGCGAAGAAGCGTTTCTTTCGTCGAACATCCGCCGCTTTGCACTGCCATTGGAAACTGCGGTGCGCTTCTTCTGTCCGCCTTTTGTATCCAGCTTGCGTGAAGACGTAAATAAAACGGCACGCAATTTATTCGGCGAAGCCGGGGACTCCCGTCTTCTCCCGTGAGAATATATATCTGCAAGTTGCTTTCCTACGGAAACACGTGCGGTTTTCTCTCTGTTCGACGCCCTTTATACTCCTGTGAATATGAATCTCGAAGCGAGCTGACGCTCTTTTGTTAGTTCGATACGGAATTTCAGGCATCGGGACATGTTGCTAAGCATGTTGCTAGGTATGATACTAGGCATGATGCCAGGAATGTTGTTAGATATGTTGCAGAAATATGTTGCAAAGACGTGATGCAGACACGAGGCAGACATGTTGCTGAGACATGTTACAGAGGTATGTTGCTGAGCACGTTGCACAGACATGTTACAAAGGTATGTTTCAGACCACGTTGCAGAGATGTGTTGTTAAGCAAGGCAGTGAATAAGGTACGGAAGACTGATTGAGGAGACGAGACGGAAGGGGCACTGGTTGAGACTTTATAAGTAGCTCGATAATTTGACAACTTGATAACTCAACATTTTTTTAATGATCATCTTTCGAAATGTGTGAAGTTAAACTAAAAATTTGACGATTCAGAATGTTGACCCTTTTGGATTTGTTAAAGTACATAAGCGGTATGAATAAGTGTATCACGAAAGATGACTGATTCGAAAAAGTATTCCGGTTATGAAACTTGGAAAGTACGATATAAAAGGGATTTAAGTCTCGGCCGAGTCAGCATCCGGTATCGATCAGTTGAAAATATCGTTTCGGTTGTCAGGGAAGGCGATTCACCTGGTTCCCCGTGTATTTCCGGGTGGATTTAATATTCCGAGCGAAGCGGTACACTCTTGCTTGAACTTCTTTTGGCCGCTCCGCCAATGAGCTCCGTTCTAAAGTTCTCGACGCGAAATTGGTTTGGCTGACAAGCGGCCAGGGATGAAAGTGGTCGGGAAGTATCCGAAAATTATACCTTAACCGGTCAAAGCGAACTTCCACGACTATTCTTTCGCGAAACCACTCAAACCTTTAAAGGAATGGTCGCCACGGAGACAAAAGGACCTGTACGAAACAGTTTCCGTCTCGCGTAGTCCACGCTCGAGAAAATGGAGTCCGCCGTCTGAGCAAAGTACAAGAAGTCACGCGTGCATCACGCGTTCGTCCCTTTTGTCGTGATTGCAAAGTTTCTCGCGACAAACTTGTTCCCCTGAACTATTTCCACGGAACATTTTTAACGGAGAGTGTCGAAGAAATACTTTTACGCGAAGGCCTGGCCCGTCCTGGGATTATCTTTCTTTTAGTTCGCTGGATCGAGGAGGGAATTCAGCTCGTTCACGGCCGGTCCAACGGATCGTGGTAATGCAATATCCGTTTCGGGAATCATGAGAATTGTCTGGCTGGAAGAGGGAATGCAGAATGAGCTTCGTTATCGGAGTTACAGCTCGGTGTGTTTGCAAATGTATGAACCTGATAACGTAGCAACGAATGTCCTTTATTAACTTTAATAACTTTATTACGTTCGGAACAAAAGACGACTGGAATCTCCTCGTAAGTCGAGATACCGGAATCTTTGTGAATATTGCAGGTAGACGGTAATAAGTTGTCCGTATTAAGCCGGAACGTGTAACGGAGGTGCTAATTTTATTCACAGAACTACACACTGCGAGAATTAAACAGCGAGAGGTATCGAGGGAGAAGTTTCTGCGGCCAGTCTTTTTCAGGTATGCATTACACGAAATTGTGTGCTCCGCGGGATATTTAAAAATTAACACCCTAGATGTTACGCGAGGAACGAGATGAAAGTCGTGTAATACAAGGAACTATTTTAACGCTAATTACAGGAATAAAAGTACCGAGCAGAGTGTCATACCATGCGTCGCCGACCATCCGGATAAACTGCATCAACTGATGACCACGTACATAGTTTACGAAATGTGTGGTCTCTGTTATTTTATCGGTTACATTTCTTTCATTTCTGCCTTTGCGTAATCTTAAAGAGCATAATTATACTACACGAATAAATTCACCTTGACACGTACTTTTGTATGAAATTTATAGCATTCCATTTAAAAACTTTTCGTTTCTCGAAAAGTAATGCAAGTATAAAAAGTTGATATAGGTCGTGTTGCTGGTAAAATATAGTTACAGCTTTTTCCTCTTCCATTTTTTGAAACCTTTATTGTGTACGAGGACAATACTGCTTCATTTTACCGTGAAAATTCTGTGCAGCAATAAATACACATTTTACTTTATAATTTAAAAGTGCAATTTTGTTATTAACTGTTTCGAATTGCATCTTTTACAAAAATGCAAAAATCGGGTTATTTAACGTTCAAGGGTTAAAGTTCCTCGGTAAGAACAGACCTGTCATTTCTGTTAGCTACTTTGATGCCCATTTTCAATAATAAAATGGCGGCCGGTGTTGAAAATTAATTAATCATGAACGTTCGCGAAAACAATATCTGGAACGAATGCGATAAAACTGTGATTGTTAAGATACATAACGCCGTTTTATCGACACGCATTGACGGCATATCATTTTGAATTCACTGATGCGGCATTATCGGCACGAAACGCGAACGTATTGTTAGCACCAGAAGCGAAATATGAAACGCCGAACGTTCGGAATACAATGAAACTGTTATTCGAACGGTAGCTAAACGCGGGATTAAAGAATCAACCTAATCTCGCTGATCAAACAATGTCAGTTACTATTTTCTGCCGCGTCGGCGTTAATAAACAATATTCCGCTGTTGAAGCAACGCAGATATTAATTCCGCCGCTGTTCGTACGCCGGCATAAACTTCATCGTTCGATGTGTAAATCACGGAGGAATTAATTTCGCCGATATTTTACAGCGCTCGGGCACATTCGAGCGCACGACAGGATTAAATCTTACGACGGCGTTTATCTCGCCATTAACACGACAAAACCCGTTCGTTTCTGCTCGCCTCCGTTTCCCATCACTTTACCCGGAGATCCCGATTAAAATTCGTAAGAGATCACGATCGTTTGTCGTGTATCGCCATTACTCCGACCGTCGAACAAGCCACATATTATACGCGCGATAATCGTACCAACATCTTGCGGAAGCCGGCTTCTTCGACCGATAGTTACCTGTTTATGAATGCAAAACAGTGACGGGTGCATCGTGTGCCCGAGGAGGTGCCTGCGGGCCACATATTTCAAATTTTTTAATATGAAAATTTGGGAGTTTGAGAAATTTATGGATTGGGCGGTTTGGGGGTTGGGAGATTGAGCATGTGGGGATTTGGAAATTTGGGGACTTGGGGATTTTAGGATTTGAGGGTTTGGGAATTTGGTTATATTCAATTTGGAAATTTAGGAGTTCAGGGCATTTCTAAATTTGGGAGCTTCGAGATTTGAGGGTTTAAAAATTTGAGACGTGGAGATTTGGGATATGTGGATTTGGGATGTGAGAATTTGGAATGTGGGAATTTGGGATATGTGGATTTGGGAAGTTGGAATTTCGGATGTGGGAATTTAGGATGTGAGAATTTGGGATGTGGGAATTTGGAATGTGGGCATATGGGATGTGGAGATTTGGGACATGTGGATTTAGGATATGTGGATTTGGGATATGTGGACTTGGAATGTGGGAATCTGGGATATATGGATTTGGGAAGTTGGAATTTGGGATGTGGGAATTTGGGATGTGAGAATTTGAAATGTGGGAATTTGGAATGTGGGGATATGGGATATGGTGATTTGGGATATGTGAATTTGGGACATGTGGATTTGGAAAATTGAAATTTGAGATGTTGAGCTTTGAGATGTGAGGATTTCTGAGTTTCGTGTCTTGAAAATTTAGAATTTAAAAAATTTGAAAATTTAGCGTTTCATTATTTTAAAATTTATAAATCGTAATCCATGGTGCGTGCACTGCGCTTTCACGCGCCCTGCTCATCATCGATGCAGGCGATGCCAAGAGGCATTTGCATCATTATCGAAACTCGTCCGAGGATCGGAGCACTCTTGATGGAAGTATTCGACGATGAGTAATAATCGTTGGCAGGTGCACGAAGGAATTTTGGGGACAGAAGACGAAGTTCGACCCCAGCCATCATTAGAGCGACCAATAAGAACGGGCATTAAGGTCCGTGGTCCGCCTCGAGGGGTGTTTTGATACCCTGTTCCCAAACGTGTTATCATTCCTACGATTCAATGAATAGGAAATCAATTAGGGGTAATGATATGTTCAGACTCCATAGTTGTTTCAGCTCGTGATTCAATGATCACGTTCAACTAATTATCGCTAATGTTAGCACATTTGGCTTTTGGAACACTGATTATTATTGGGAAAATTTGCACTTCGCGGAAGTTACTTGGTGTGCAAAATCACGTTCCTGTTATGAAATATTGTATAATTCGTCATATTGCAAGACGCATTATGTTGCATCGTATATCAACATTATATTATGTTTTGTTCATGTTATATATCAACATTATATTGTGTTATATTTATATCATATATCAACGTTATATTGTGCGATGTTGCACCGCGTGTCAACATTATATTATGTTATATTGCACCCATTATATTATAATCTATTTTAATCTTTTACGTTTGAAGATATTTTTGCTGTAGAATAACAAGTTGGATTTACCTTTTTCTATTATTAAATGCTACTACCTTCTACTTTTCTGTGTTCAAATACATTTATGTCAAAAATGTTCAATATTCAACTCCCAGAGTAATTATCTGCAGTCATTTTCTCGAATAGAAATTTAATTAAAAACTTTGTTTTCTAGTTAATCAATCGCGATAAACCAGTCTATTATAAAAGCAATTTCTATAGCAATTAATTACTAAATATACATTTTCCTTAAAAATCTTACCTAACCTATAAAAAGTTGATTGTATGCAAAAATATATAAAATCTCTTCTCGTAATATAACTTGTCCAGCAAAGAATTATTCATAAAAGATAACATTCAAAGATATTATTCACGAGAACCAGGTAAAAAGCTTCTAATTTTAACCAGCAGCTATCAAAGGTTCCGATAATTCCGAGGTTCATTATTTCTATATCGCGTTTTTCCGCTAATCAATCCGCGATTCAAAGAGTTGCCTTTTTCGACGATAGCGTTTCGATGATAATCTCTTGCCCCGTTCTCATTTACCATTTCCGAGATCACGCAACGAGCACCACTTGGTCGCTCTTCCTCCCGCGATCTCACCCTCTTTTTTCATGTATTCATCCGGGCGGGTAATTCAAACGAATGAAAAGTTTTCGAGCAGCGGGTCCGGCATCTCCTCCTTGTGTTAACGCGAGTCTGCATCTTTCAATAATGGTGATGCGTTGGCGATTCCACTCTGCTGGATGAAAAAAACGGCGCAGACGGCTGCCTATCGTCCGCAACTTTTATCCTCCCTGCTGCAACTTCATTTCCGCATCAGCGGAGCCTCAGTTCCACGCCGATGTTTCAATGCTAATGCTCCTTGCCAAAAGGCAGAGGTTCTCTTATCTCAATTGAAGCCGTCAGCCGATTATTACCTTTACAAATTTAAACATCCCATTGCACTTTCCCTTTAACCGATGCTAGACTACGGGAGGGTGGCCGGTAGCCCCAGTAACGGAAACATTCATCAAAATTCCAACGATTCTTTCACGAACTGCCAGAAGGCACATATTATTTCAGACACGATTTTAATCATGAAACAGACCTATGCTTCTTTTCAAAGGGGTCGTGAACTTTGGAGCGATAATCTGATTCAAGTTTTGTGTGATTATTTGGGATTTGGAAAATACTCTTGGAAAATTATAATGCATTTTTTTGGAAGAAATTTGAGGTGCAACTTGTTTAGTTAGGTTTGATGAGCTTTGATAACGTGAACGATTCAAGTTTGCAAATTTTCTAATGCCATGACTATGAATTAGACTAATAGTTATCATTAAATCTGAACAATGGTCACGGCTTTGAAGTCGCAGTAAAAGAATTCGAAGGGTTTGAAAGTTTGCGAAGGTTCTGAGGTTCACAAATATTTGGCCGAAAGGACAAGGGTCGAAGTTCTTGGGGAGAATCTCGACATTACGAAGGTGTTAGAAATCTGGCTAGCCTCGGAATGATCAATCCCTCAGGACCTTTCAATCCCCCTCGTGCACAAATCCTTGGAATCATCAACACCCTTAGGACCCCGATAAGGGTGGATAAGTGTTTGCTCAACAGTACAGATTTTTTCTATTGTATTTGATTGAAGCTGTTGTCGATCAAGTATTTCCATCTTTGCGAAAGAAGTCTGCAGAAAATCGAACTTAAGGTCCTTCAATGATTCAAATTAAGATAGGATACTATTAGTGTATTGAAACATAACCTAACAGAATATTGAAATACTGAAACTTAACCTAAAGAAATATTAAACTACTGAAACTTGAACTAATCAAATATTAAAATACTGAAACTTAACCTAACCTATAAGTGAAATACTGAATCTTAACCTAACCTAATACTAAAATACTGAAACCTAAGCTAACCAATTATTACAGCACTGAATCTGAACCTAACCTATTAAAGGAATACTGAATCTTAACCTGACCTAATACTGAAATACTGTAACCCATTTTAACTTAATACAGAAATGCTGAAATCTAAGTTATCCAAATACTGAAATACTGGAACCCATCTTAACCTAATACTAAGGTACAGAATCATAACTCAAATTGATGCTGAAATACTGAAACCTAACCTACAATACCGAAATTGACATATAACCGAATTGAACCTAAAGGAAGCAAACATCGATGGATTGCGAATATTGCAGGACGATCAGATTTTTAATGACACACGTCACAGCGAGTCCCTTCGGTGGAACAATTATTATTCACGAGAATTCGGCAATATCGAACCCGCCATTGCTGCAACAGACAGGAGAAGAGACGAGACCTGGCATTGTCACCGTTGTATTCATTGCGGGCAAGTTGGTCGCTTGGCTGATACATAATAGTTGAACCATTGTGTCATTTGATTGCATAATTCCAAGTAGACAACGAGCGACCTGTGTAACGCGCTCGCGCGCTTCCGTATATTTCGCTACTATCAATTCAACATCAATTCAATACAACTAGATGCTGGTTGGATAGGATACCATGTCCCAGATTTTGATCGATATTCCTGTAACTTTCACGCTCGTATTGTAATGCGTGCTGCTCTGTCTTCCGTCCATCATGCAAGATCATCCGCTATTCAATAAACTACCAAACATCTGTAATTTCAGGAACTTTGATAATTGTAAGTTGCTCATAATACAATTCGCATTAATAAAAAATATTTAGAACGAGCAACGAATGATATTTGATTTTGTTAAATATTTTTGTGCGAAAGAATTTTTGTACATATATAAAAATAAGGTCAAGATCAAGATCATTAGAAGTTAACCTACAAAACAGCAAGTTTATCATTATTTTCATTTTGTACAGTATACATAGGAATCAAAGTTGTGCTAAATGAAAAAATTTGAATTGCAAGAAGATATTTTGTAATATTATTTTTAATTCAGTCTTAATAATTTGCGTCAGAATATTCTTAACACAGGTTCAAAATTTGGAGATGATTTTGTATATGGAATCAGTACATTACAACGGTATGTAAAATCAGTACATAGAAGTAAAATTGACAAGCTTCTGACCGTTTTTATTTGATTCAATTCTGTTAATTGAGCCAGTGAATCGAAGATACAAGTCTCTAATCCCAGTAATGAATGCTCGTGGAAACCGAGGCGACGATGTATGAATTCCGATGGTCGAATCTGTACAAAACAGTTTGAACTTCTATATCGACCGACCTGTACAAGTGAAACCATTTTATCTTTCCCGTTACAACGTTACCATCTTCTCCCCCGTGTATTTTCGTATTAAAATGCAGATCGACGTTGCCTACGTCCGGCCAACCACATTTCTCCGTTCGAAATTTTCTCGAAAATGGTTTGGTAACTCGCGCGAACGCTAGGGTCCGTTCACTTTCAAATTTTCCCATTACAATGCAGATCAATTGCGTTCCTCGCTACCAGTTTTCAGTCATTTCGAAAACTCGATTTTTACAGGATTCATGTTTCCCCAATAAAAATGGTTCGATAATGCATAAATTGCATATTTTCTATTTCACACCAATGGATTTTTCAAAATATTCCTGAAGTATTGAGATACGATATTGAAGATACTAATGACTCATTCCGTGAGACGGTCTTTTTGTTCGAGTACAGAAGACACTCGATATTTCCCCGTTTCGGGGGCTGTGGAGTCGGAGCTTCTCAGGAAATTTGCGAATTTGAAGATTTGGAGTTTGAATATTTAAAAATGTTGAATTTTGTGGGTTTAGGAGTCAATTTGAGGGACAATTTGAAGATGTAATAGTTTCAGAAATTTACAATTTGAAGATTTGAAGAGTTAGGAATTTTTTAATTTCGGTATTTGTAGATTCGACAAATGTAACTCAGGAATTCAACTGAATAAAAATATAATTTCACAAAAATATCTAACATCCAAATCGTCAAATGTGTCTTACAAACTATATATAAATCCATACGCATTCGACAGCAGATATAAATAATTCCATTGCGTGAGTCCTCTACATCGAATACCGTCAAACTCTTTCGAATTTGGCTCAGATTTATGTGTAGATACATCAAACCCGATAGCATCTCTATTTGGCTCTAAAATCGCAATCTGGGACGCAACAAATAACCCACGTCATTTCTGTCGTTCATTTCGATCTGGTAATAAGATTCACGGCGTGTAACTGGGAATTCAGAAGCGTCCAGAACGTATTGTCAATGGACGAGATATGAGTGCAAGAAACGAGAGAGCTGGAAGCACAGCAACGACATTACAGATGCAACGGGTGTCTTTAGGTTGCAATAGTGCTGGTGCGCTAGTGCACACACCTTCGGTCATGCTCATTTCCATAACAGGATAGGTACATATTACCTGGCGTACCTACGTCACAGTGTTACTCCCTTCTGCGTCCGCCTTTGCTAAGATTTCTGTTGCCATTTCTTCTCTTTGTATACCCTTTTTTACTCCTTCCCCGTAACGTTTCTTGTTCCCGTCTCTCGTTTTTCTTACCATTTAGCGTTTCAGCTTTACCATTATTTCTCGGTCCCCCGGATTCTTTGTTTCTTTCCGTTGCTTTGTACGCTCGTTTTTTCAGCTCTTGTAACCAGTCCACGATTCAAGCTGCAACGAGAATCGCGAGATGGAAGTTCGATGATTGGAGAAAACTCTGAGGTTGTTTTGCAATGTTTTTTTCTCCCTATCTTTTTTACCATTTTCATCGAGCTTTGCGTGTTCTCAAGATTGCTCGTCGCAATTTGCTACATAATACAGTCATCGTAACGAGATTTTTCGCGAGATTTAAAGGGAGGACGAAACAGAGAAGATTTTCTCGTTCCAAGGACTCTTGTCAAGCTGTTTTAAACTCCTGAAAAGTGTTCGCAATTAGTCAAGCTTGTTTTCTTTCCTACTTTTTCTTATCATTTACCAACTGCCACTGTACTGTTCACCTAACTTCTTCGTCCCGCTTTTTGGGTCGCGTACAATTCTTACTATCCTTGATCGGTGACACACATTTGCCAAGCGCGATAAAATTACGGTCATTAATTTTAGGTTATTGTTAAGTGAAGGGTAAGGTTTTCGTATTAAATTAGATGGATGTTCCAGTTGAGGGAGGGATTTTAGGGTATGTGGAAGTATGAGGAGCGAAATGGTAAAGATATGACGCGTGAAAATAGGACGCGTGGGGATACAACGCATGGAAATACGGTGCGTGGAGGTACGACGCGTGGAAATACGGTGCGTAGGTTATCAACGCGTAGAAGTACGGCGCGTGGAGATACGATACGTGGAAATACGATGCATAGGTTATCAACGCATAGAAATTCGGCGCGTGGAGATACAAAGCGTGGAAATACGGCGTGTTGGAATACGACGCGTGGGAATACGGTACGTGGAGATACGACGCGTGGAAATATGGCGCAGAGGGATACGACGCGTGGAAATGCGGTGCGTAGATTATCAACGCATTGAAATTCGGCGCGTGGAGATACAAAGCGTGGAAATACGGCGTGTTGGAATACGACGCGTGGGAATACGGTGCGTAGGTTATCAACGCGTAGAAATACGGCGCGTGGAGATACGACGCGTGGAAATACGATGCATAGGTTATCAACGCATAGAAATTCGGCGCGTGGAGATACGACGCGTGGAAATATGGCGCATAGGGATACGATGCGTGGAAATACGGTGCGTAGATTATCAACGCATTGAAATTCGACGCGTGGAGATACAAAGCGTGGAAATACGGCGTGTTGGAATACGACGCGTAGGAATACGGTGCGTGGAGATACGACGCGTGGAAATATGGCGCATAGGGATACGACGTGTGGAAATACGACGCGTGGAGGTACAACGTGTGAAAACACGGTGCGTAGGTAATCAACGCATTGAAATTCGGCGCGTGGAGATACAACGCGTGGAAATATGGCGCATAGGAATACGACGCGTGGAGATACGACACGTAGAAATACGGCGCGTGGAGATACGACGCGTGGAAATACGGTGCGTGGAAATACGACGCATTGCATTTTCAAACTACTATAATCGCAATACAAATAACTCATCATCCGTCACATTTTCCATTCCTCCGCTTCTCTGTAAAATTTGAGAGATTACAAAGCAGGAATGTCGGAAAGAGTCTCGGTTTTATTTGTCAATTTAATAACTGTTCCCGACAGTCCGCATTACTGTTCCCCGCGCGAAAAATATACAGTGAAATTTGACAGGTCTTTCAATCAACCAAACAAAACGCAAACGAAAGCATAAATTGTCGTACAATGACTACCATGAATTCGATGGACGGTGTTTCAGATACGTCGAAATCTATCGCATTCAATATTTTTGTTTCATTTTAGCCGGATCCCTGATCAGTACGCTCGCTTTGAGAACGTCAAACCCGCGCTGACTCGGCTTCACGAAAGAGTACAAAAGTTTAATAAATCCATTCAGCATGGTTTAATGCAGGACCCTATACGGATCGGTCGCTTATTGGCGACACAACATATTCAGCAATTTGTCCGTTCGATGAGATATCCGTTCCAGCAATTTATCCGTTTGGCAAAATGACAATTCGACAGTTTGCCCGTCCATAACGCGTCGGTTCGTCGATTGGACACCGTCCCATTCGCGCGTTCCGATCCTTCCATTCAATATATCTCCTTTTTTTCATCTATCCCGTAATAAATTCGTTTACCTTCTACCACTTTTTTTCACGGTTCTCGTTTGATTAACTACGAACCGGTCACGTAATTCCCGTGAAAATTCTGAGACTAGCGAGCAATTCGCACATTTTTTTTTTACCCGGAAAAAGTACTCGCAGCTTGATGGATGCTGTCAATTTTTCAGAAATATACGTGGTATCGCTGTACGTTGCGTGACTGTGCATTCCATGGTTTCGTGTTGCATTATCACGCGTTGCATAATTATGCTATATGGCCACCCGCTTACCATATGTTGTATGATTACGTTATTGTCACAAGTGTCTCATGAATTCTATTGACACATGGTGTGTAGGATTGCAATCTCGTAGCACATGCGTGAAATTTTCACGCGCTCTATTTCTTCGTATGGTAACTAAGGCACTGTACTTTCACGCATTGCTAGTTTCGTATAATGCATTTTCACGCATTGGTACTTATTTGCCCAATTTCTCAATTTTCACATTACCAAATGAATAATTTGAATATTTTTTCTCAGCGTCCATATTGTTTCCCGTAAGCTGTTTAATGAGAATTCGATTTACCAATCACTGATTATTTAATTCGCTGGGACATTAATTCTCGCTATCGGCAGTTTTTAATTACTCGTGCAGTGGAATAATCGTTGCTAATCTTTTCTTTTTTAATTCAACAGAATCATTAATGGAACAATATTTTCGATTGCAGGAATTATGCAGGGTAATGCATGTGCTTCAATCCCCATCGAATGGATTACAATTTCAACGTCAGAGGAATTTCAAATGGATACCGACAAACGCAGCGTTGAATAAAATTTAAAATGACCGGATAACTCTCCGTTGAAAGCGAGGGAAATGTAATTGCTTCGAATACGTTTTAATTTATAAATGAAAGCACAGTTGCAAATCAGTGGCACGAAAATAAAGAGAAACAAGGAAATCCGTGAGAAAAGAGAATGCTATTACAATTTAGTGTATTGTTTAACTGCCAACCAACTGTGCCTTTAATTAAAAAAATATTCATACTAATAAGGGAATACTGAGATAAAGGTTTATGAGAAAGGCAAATAATATTAGCATTTAATCTTTTTGAAGTTTATAAAATCGGGAATTCGGAAATTTTAATAATACATGAGCAAGAAATGACGAAATGTAGAATTGAACATCAAAAAATCAAGAAATTAAAAAATTAAGAAATCAAGAAATTACAAAATTAACAAATTGAGAAATTGAGAAATTGAGAAATTGAGAAATTGAGAAATTGAGAAATTGAAAAATTAAGACATCAAAAAATTGCAAAATTAAGAAGAAAAATCAAGAAATTGAAAAATTAAAAAATTAAGAAATAGAAAAATGAAAAAATCAAGAAATTGCAAAATTAAGAAATCAAAAAATCAAGAAACTAAAAAATTAACAAATAAATTAAAAAAGTTAAGAATGTGAAAACATGTGACCTTAAAATTCAAAAATATAAAAAATTAAAGAATTAAAAACATGAAAAATGTGTGCATCAAAATACTCCAAATAATCTAGAAATACTTAAATTGCAAATTTTCAAGATTTTCTGTGTGTCCAAAAAAAAGTACAAAGAAAATCGCAACTTATAAATTGCACACTACAGCTCGCTCACTACGATGTAGACGTTAAGGGAAACTATATTCACAGTTCGAAATACGATCCTTTCTGTTGCTGAAGGTATCGTGAAATTGCGCAGAACGACTAGTTTAAAATACACGACCGTATCTTGTGCTCGAGTAGACATCTCATTTCGTTAACGCGATTACGCGTGCTCGTGCGGGGGAGGGGATCACCAACTGATTTTAATTGGGATTACGTTTCAATTAAAACTCCGTTCCCATTAATCAGCGGCGTTGAGTTTTCGAGAATAATTGATACGGACAACACGTTATCCGATTTTCGAGACAGGATAAAATATGCATGTTTACCAATCAAAAGGTGTCCAGGGTTATACACCTGCCCTCACCTCTCTAAATAAATGGCCGTCTGCTTCCTTTGTTGCCTTATGGACATACAGGGTGTTTCAGAACATATGTTACATTTCATTAGGTAGTCTACATCCCTACATAGATTTTACTCAGTAAAAATTTATTTTTAAACATACATTGAGTAAGACGAATTAAATATTGAAATTATATATGTTAATTATTAAATACATATTAAGTATTATACGAAAAAAGTCTTCAATATTTTTCCCCCGCAGGATTAGTGTAAGATGAAACCTAACCTAATCTAACCCGACCGATAAAGTGAATAATAAACTTCTACCTAATGTATTTCAAAATAGACACCACCATTAAAGACCTCAGATAATACAGGTCTCATATAATACGGTACAGATAATATTAGTACCTCAATAAAAGATAAGTGACTTCTTTTCAAAGGAGTAAAGTTCGCGTTTCATTTATAATTTCATATCTAATGACCTCACGATACGTGTCACGTATAACTATGAATACAAAGAAATTCAGTAAAATGTATTTTTGAAGCACCAGGTTAAGAATATATTGGTTTCTGAAGTGAAAATGGAGACGAGCTAAATATAAAATGTATCTTACACGCAAAGAAATATGGAACGACGGAATAATTTTTGTTACAATACAATATGCAGGACTGTTTGATAAAAACATAACCGGTGAAACAAGTCTGAAAAAAACAGTTCAATTTTGCTCTCTCTCTCAATATATTTATTCCGTTTATTTATTTATAACGACTTATATCTCTATGCTCTTCAAATATACAGTCTTATATCTGGCATGACTCGTATCCACGGATATTTACAACAATTCTCACAAACGTCACGTAACAACTTCATACACACCTTTTGTAAATATAACGTTTCTTTATAAATGATTTCTCTTGTAGGATCCGTGTACTCTCGTCATATCGACGTTCGCAACAATCGTCACACGAAGGCGGGCATACGTTGAATACATTCTTCCTTCCTTCCAACTAAATCAACCTTCCCTCTTTCAGAGTTTGAGTCAAAACAGTATGTTTCTGTATTGCGGTTTTGTGGTAAATTCAGGAATGTTATCTTACGAGAAACGAGTAGGGTCTTGTTGAGAAGAGAATGAATTTAAATCGGTTTTATTAACGTTTGACTGACGGAGGCTCGCTGATACAATATGCAATTTACAGTTTAGAGATCTCAGATTATTATTTTCAGATTCTATAGGATTCATATAGGACTTAATATTCGATTTTATAAATTTTTAACTTTTCAACTTTTGATTTTCTAAATTATCAAATTCTAAATTGTACTATTTGTACTTCTCTAAATTTTCAAATAGTAAAATCTCTAAATTCTCAAATTCCTTATTCAACTCTATAAATTTCTAAATTTCTCAATTTTTAAGTTGACAAATTCCCAAATTCTCTCTAATACTAAATTTTCAAATTCCCAAGTTACCAAAACTTTAAGTTCTGAAATCCTTATGTTCGTCGATTCCCAAATTCTCAAATTCCTAATTCACCAAATCACTAAGTTTCCAAATTCCCAAATTGTGAAGCTTCCAAATTGTCAAATTCCTAAATTATCAAGCTTCCAAATTGTCAAATTGCAAAATTCCCAAATTCCCAAATTATTAAATTCCCAAATCATCAAGCTTCCAAATTGTCAAATTCCCAAATTACCAAATTACTAAATTATCAAGCTTCCAAATTGTCAAATTGCAAAATTCCCAAATTCCCAAATTATTAAATTCCCAAATCATCAAGCTCCCAAATTATTAAATTCCCAAATCATCAAGCTCCCAAATGATCAAATTCCCAAATTGTCAAGCTCCCAAATTATCAAATTCCCAAATTGGCAAGCTCCCAAATTATCAAATTCCCAAATTCCCAAATTACCAAATTCCCAAATTCCCAAATTACCAAATTTGCCAAATTTCAAATATTCTAATTCGCAACAGGCCATCGTCATTCAAAAGTTAACCAAACCGCTCCGAAATCACACACGAAAATGAAAAACGTTTAATCGATGTCGACTCATCCTTCGAAAACGATCATTCGCGAGACACGACGAACGATTAATTACTACTGCTTATCGACTACCTACGACTAGATAGTTTCATCTTTTAACGCGCCAATGCCTTGTTAAAGCACCTTTTTACGAATACTTTCTATTCCTCACAGGCTTTCGAACCTCTACCGATTCGGTTCACTGAAGTTGTCCGCTAGTCAATTAATTCTTCTTCGACTTCGTCTTCGTTCGCCAACTAAATGTTCCGCTAAATCTGTCTTCGATCAACCAAATTTTCAATGACATTTTCAACACCATCTTTGTCAATATTATTGGCCAGCTTTTCATTTAATCGATAATAAAATCTTGAATACAATGCTTTAAATACTTGAATACAATTGAATAAATGGACGATATTAACACTTTAATGGTCTGCGCAGTCAAACGTCGGGGACAATATTTTTTAGAATTAATTTGAAAAAACTTTAGTTAAATTTGCGAAATAATTCAACATGTGCGAATAGACTCATAAAACAAATGAAAACAATTACGACAAATTTAATATAATCAATTATGGCTACAAAATTGAAAGAATTAATATCACTGAAACGTCGTAAATGTCACTGAAAATTTCATCGATCGACATAATCTGTCTTGCTAATACGATTTTGTTAATCAAGCGTAAAATTGCAGTTGAAGCGTTGCATATCGTGATCCAAATGTTAAATATATTAATTTGATAATTTTCTCGCGAATAAACGAAGACGAGCAAAAAATGTCCTCTGGAAGCGTGGTTCTTGAAAAATAATTCGACAGAGAAAATGGCGACTGTATACGACCGCACGAATTGCCTTATCTATGTTTGCGCGGATTTCTACTTGGATTCTTGTATCGACGATTTAGTCGAATTTTCGCGAGATGATCGTTGGAGGCACATTAACGCAGCTACATCGAAATTTTCTTTTTTATCGATCCTCGCTTTCTACGAAATCAACGGACTAGTTTATACCTCGAGCTTAAAATGGTGCGTATAAAAATCTACACGCATCGAGTTGCGAATTGACGGGTCTACCTGCCAACGGTGATTAAATTGGACGTAATGATTGACAGATCAACATCTATACCGCTATGCAAGCCGATAAAAATAAATCACGGGTTATCTCTGTACGCTTTTACGTTTCTTTGTTGTTTGTCCGAGGGATGGTTCAAAAGTGTCACTCATGTTCTAAAACTAAAAGTTTTCATTAAAAACTCAATTTATAACTCTATCGTAATGCATGTAAATTTGCAGAAATTTTTCAATTTCAAACCGTAAAAGAAAAGAGTATTTCTTTCATAACATTTTAAGACAGTATTTTGAGTAAATTGTCGGTATGAAAAGCAGTCTGAACTTTTGACCTAATTCGTTATTTCAATAAAGAAGTTCCTGGTCTTCTGCCGTTTAGTTCAATTTTGCATTCGTTATGAACGCTGAATATTAATAATATTCCGCAATTAATATTTCTGAAATTAACAATTTCAAATTGACAAAGTAATATTTGGTATCAAAAATTCTACCAGCTTGTATCGTAGAGAACATGCAAATCCTCTTAATTAGAATACTGCAAAGCAATGAACGTGTCATTTCTTTAAAATGGTGAATGACTCTTAACACATTGACCATGGTCACCGACAATTGGCACTTCAGATTCGTTCAAATTGAAGAACAAAATCGAAAGAAACTTTTAAAAGCTACATTGAATCGATTATACAGAAATGAAAAACTATCTGTATTTTGAATAACCTGCACCATAACCTATACACAGTCAACGTGTTAAAGATCAATTCTGAATCGAATCGGTGATGAAAAATGAGAACTACAGAAGAATGATACACGGTCGAGCATAGTACGTTATCCTAGACAAAATGGCGACGTAAAAGGTTCCAATATTTTCGCTGCAGAGTAATTGCAAGGTCTATAAACCTTCGATCGAGTAAAATAATAAATGATAATATTAACATTAATAACAGTATTAATATCGTAACTTCAACAAAATCGTAACAAATACCGCACGCAGTGAGAATGTTAATAATCGAGAGTTACTACGCAGTTAGGTAGTTAATACTTAGTTAATTAGCTTGCTTTTACTCTAGAGTTAATTAGCTCGCACGGGGCATTTTCGTATTCGACAAACAATACGACTTTCCCGGGTAAACGTTTACACGCGAATGTTCAGTTACCCTCACAAACATCGCCATTTTCCCTATACACAAAAACTCACTACACTCGTCAGTGTAATCAGGAATAAGCATAGCGTGGCTAAGCTCGAACGTTCATTGGCGGCGACAATACGAGGATTATCTCATATTAGAAACATCTAAAAATACTACTTTTATTTTATATAAAAAGATCGACTCGAGCAACTTCGAAGCTCCAATCCTCACCATTTTTCTCTGTTCTCCTTTTTAATAATATACAATTAACAACTATGTAGTTATATACAGTTTGTTTCAACATCACTTGCCCCTTTCGTGTGTACAGCTTGCTTGTGACACTTTGTTGTTGCACCTGTGCACGAGAAAGTTTGCGCAAAAATACGGACAAATTAAGCTCTATCTGTTAGCTGCTGTAACAGGTTCGATAATTTTATACAATTTCTGTGGCGCTATGTCGGTGACGGGCACATCAAGCGGGCGCCCGAGAGGGCAACGGTGTGCATGGCTGCGATGGAAATAGATATTTAAAAATTTGAAGGTTTGGAAATTTAGAAATTTAGACGTTTAAAAATTTAGACATTTGAGAGATGCAGAAATTTAGAAAGTTAGGCAGACATTTGAGGGATGTGGAAATTGGGAAATTTGAAAATTCAGAACTTCTGGAAATTCAGAAATTCGGGGTTATAGAAATTGAGGGATATAAAAATTGATCGATTCGAGGATATAGAAATTGAGGGATGTAAAAATTTATTTGAAGGTTCAAAAATTCAAGGATATAGAAATTGGGGTTGTAAAAATATAAAAATTTTCAAATTTTTAAATTGGTGAATCTACCGACCATCTGGGTGCCACTTGCACATCGAAGCTCTCTCGCGGGCACAGTTGCCTATCACTATTCTATATAATGTATCTGTGTTCGAAGGAAATTTCGCGTTAGCACGGTTCCCGCGATCGATCCCGCGATTTACGATCGCACGCGAGATCGCTTCGCGCAAATGGGAACCGAGTTTGAGGGAATGGAAGGCATTTCGTTTCAACGTTTCTTTTTCACGAAGCTTCGTGCGATTTCCGAGCTACTTACAGCAATTTACCGAACGATCGAGCCGCGATAACCAGATTTCCTGCGTGATTGGAGGGAGATTGAAGGCATCGCGTTAGAAATCGTTTAGTCGAGGATTTCCACGCTGTTCCGCAAGCTTTTTCTCTCGTCTCACGACGGGGCGCGTTCTCGTCGAGCAGAATTCATAAAAAAAAGGAAAGGAAAACGTTCTGGTAATTAGTCAACGTTCGTAGACTATAAAGACTCGGAGAAAAACGGACTTTAAGTCGCTAACGATTAGGAGAGAGGAAGATAAATCGTGAAAATTGCGTTCGTCGCGATATAACGTTTCCTTAAATCTAGAAGAACGATACACGTTCTTTAAAATTTCTTTTCCTCGGATACTCGCGTCCGACGAAAGTAGACTTCGAGGTTTTCATCATCGGCACTTATGCTCTAACTTATAACACCACACGACCGGTAACATTAACTTCGACGATTGGCAACATCAGACTCCACGAACGAGAAACAACGATTTAGGCCCACTTTTCATTACATGGTCACTCTGACGACCACACTTCGCACAATTGTACAGAAAATCCATTCATTTTCATCGACGCAATCGTCGATACGACACGGAAACCAAAGAAACAAAACGTTACCTTCTTGCACTATGATCTCTTCAACTGTCCCAAATCTGTGCCCTTCGGTGAATAAAGACCCAATTTCAACGTGAGTTCCTTCGGCTTCCTGGTGGTGTTTCTGACAGGGAAAGGATTGAACTGGGACTTCGGGCTGATCACAGACTCGTAATTGTCCTCCACCTTTTTACTCGAGTGCCCTATGTTACCCAGACTCAGAGAAGATTTTTTATAATTGCTCGATCCAGTCCTGTCGGGCATGTCCGCGTATTTCCCGACGTTTATTTTACCCGGAAACTCCGGATGAGAAACGGGACGTTTCGATTCATCGAAACCGGGCGAGAGTTTCGAGGCATAGTGATTGATGGCGCTAGGAAAGAGTTCCCGGTGTCTGTTCGCCAAATACGACCCCATGTACGTTTCGGCCTCTATGGGGGACAACGTGCTCGCGTGTTTGTCGTATTCCGCGCTCTTCCCGTGGGAATACTCCTTGGGAGACAGTTGATCGTACTTGCGACGGAGGATCTCCGAAGAATCCAAGAAAGATGTGCCGCCGCTCTCCAAACACCTGTCCTCCTTGGCGATATACTTGGTGGGAGTCAACGGTTCGCCGTTGCCGTTGCTGAAGTATGGAGACGACTTATTCGAGCCGATGATGGGTCTACTGTCGGTTTGAAGGGACATATAATCCGTGCTGACGTCTCGGACCGGTTGCTCGTCGTATCTCACTCGGAACTCCAACGACTCCTTCGTCATCATAGGACTCTTTAAATGCAGGTCGTATGTGTTGATCGAGATTTCTGGTTTGTGGTTGATGTACTCGTACGCGGGGTCCATCACGGTTTTCTCAAAAGTCGTTGCCACGAACGGATTGCTGGGTGTGTGTTTAGGTGACAGTTTGGGTTTGAAGTCAAAGCTTTTGTAGGGATCGTAAGAAGTCTTCAAGGGTGACGTGTCGTACTGAACCGGCTTGGCGGTGTACCTTAACGGTGACACGTCTTTGAACGGTGACGTGTCAGGGACGTATGGAATGGAGGAGAATTCTTTCTGAGGGAGCTCCAGGATCGGGTCGGGTAACACTTGAGCAGAAGAGATTTTGTCGAGTTTCTCTAGCTCCCTGTAGATGTCTATGTCGCTCTTCGGTGACGAATCGTCTACTCGGTATTTGGAAACCGCCGTGTACGGCAATACGTTCTCCGTATACGTGGGAAATTTGTCAACGGGGATGGATGGTTCTTGCGCGGATCCCATGTCGCTTCTGGTTTCGATGGAATCGTTGGATGATTTGTAGGAGAACACGTTCGTGGAGATGCTGGATAGTTCAAGTCCCTCGATTTCGCTGACGTTCTGGCTGGACGGTCCCTTGTCTAGGGTCACCATACTGACTGGAGAATGCTGTTCGTAATTCGCCAACAGTTTCGACAGTTCCTCGTTTATCTTGCGATCTATCAGAGCTTCTCTAGTGTCCAAGTAATCGTGAGATATCACCTCGTCCACGTCGAAATGATCTATTTGTTCAGTTTCATCGATCAGCGAAAGTTTTGACAGCTCTTCGTTAATTTTCGCGTCGAACTCCGACACACTGGTCGCCGTCATATTGTCGAAATCCTTGAAATTGATCCTCGCTAACTCCTCGTTTATCTCGTGCTCATTCAATCCCATTTTCTCCAGTATCGGACTAAAGATCTTCGAGATTTCCTCATTGATGGGGCTAATAGTGATCTCTTTGGATATCTCTTCGAGGTCCGGCAAACGTTTCTTCGCCTGACAAGCGAGAATCTTTTGAAGTATCGCGGAATTCTCCTGAATGATCTTCAAAGCTCGATCACTGTTCCTACGTCCGTTGTCGCTCTTCTTTCGAGGTTTCACCTTCGTCCACACGCCTAACTTCGATTCTCTACCGTCATCGGCATCGCCGTTATCTTTGCTACACGCCACGGTTTTCAATATGCTGTCACTGTTCTCGTCGATATTGATTTTCGGGTGAATAACGTACGATTTCCTGCCTTCACCGGTTACGTTTATATCCGGTATCTCCAGACGTCTTTTGGAGAAGTTGCTCGCCGAGTTACTGAAGGTATCCTGCCTCCTAGCCTCCAGGCTCTTCAGATCCTCCCAAATGTAACTGCTCTTCTTCGTCAGCATTCCGCTGTCCGAGGATCCTTCGTTGGCCTTGGCTTCCAGATGTTTGATATCTTCCAAGATGTCGCTGGATCTCTTCTTTACCATCGACGTACTGAACTCATCCGTGGACGCAGACGATTTCATGTCCGCATACCTCCTGCTGTCCAGACTACTGGAACTTCTCTCCAGCAACTTCGACCGGTCCCTGTATCGGTAGTTCATATAATGCTTGTCTAGTTTCTCCTTAGGCAAGGATGGTACCACGTCCTTCTCTGACAGAGGATCATCTCCTCCGTCATCTAGAAAGTCCTTATCCTTGCGAAAATAGTCGCTGCTGCCCGATTGATAGAAGTTGACATCATCAGCACCGTCTTTGACCAAGTTCGTTGTAGAGTCCTTCTTCGCGTTAAACTCTGACCTCACGAAGCTCTCGCTCTTCCTAGGCACGCTATCGATGATATCAGAAGATTTGACATCAGACGACTTCAACGAATCGTACTTGCTCTGATAACCCAGGTACTTGTTCGACTCCTTCGAGCTGGTCGATTTCTGTTCAGGCGAGGTTTCCGTGCTGTCTAAGCTGGACCTTCGTCTGGATCCGCTGTACGGTGACGTCGGAGTCTTCTGGTTCGGATTCGATATCGGATAGAACGGCGAAGTGGCACTGCTGAGATCCATCGACGAGCCCGAAACGTCGTCTTGGCCCCGTCTAGTGAAATTCGAGGTATATTTTATGGAGTTGGCACTTATTGGCGATTGAAGGTCCGAACTGAACGACCTCTCGGAAGACTTTATTTTACCAGGGCTGCACGAATCGCTGGAACTGCTTACCACCAACTTCGGACTGCTCTCCGACTTGTTCTTCAACGAATCGGTGCTGATGGGGGTCGTCGAACCGGACACCTCGTAGCCCTTCTTCGTGTCCGTCTTCGTAACATCCGAGTCTATCGAACGAACCAACGTCTTCGAGTCGGAACTGACAGACGAACACAATGACTTGTCCATCGAGAAGTCTCGAGAGTCTGACCTGACCGGAGACCTCGGGCTGACCGTTAAGCTGGAAGGTCTCGAGTCTGGTCCCATAGTTTCGCCCGAGCTGAACGACTTGTTACTGTCCGGTGTCTTAGGACTCTTCAGCAAGTCCGAGTAAACTTTTGTTTGAGTCTGGAGTCTATCGGTGAACGACTTGTCCATCGTTGTTACTGCATTCGTTGAGGGTTCAGAAGTCAATCCGCTGATACCGGTTGCATGTATGGTCGGTGTCAGCTTGCTTAATTTCTGATCGACCGTCACTGGTGAAATGGGCAGGTGACCCACGTACGTTTTGCAGTACAGCGTTCTCTCGATTTTCGTTGAGTCACTAATCAAACTACCCGTCTTCGAACCATCGTACGACTTTATTTCTAGAGGAACTCTGGTAGAAAAATCGAAAGACGTCTTGAAACGATTCTCGTTATCCGTCTGCGAATCATCGGTTGTTTTGTCAACTACTTCATCATATTTCGTGTCTAACGATGTCACGTAACTGGAGAACGCGGCGGTGTCCTGTCGAGGGAACGTAGGTGATTTGTCTTCTTGATCCTTCTTGATCGTGACGATTTCGTCTCGAGGTAGATCGAGTTCCTTCGTGGTCTCTTTAGGTCGATGCCTCTCGTGGACCAATACTTCGTCGTCTTTCGTGCTAATCGTGCTACTACCGACGTTCAAGTAATCGTATTCGTCCAAAACCAACGATTTTCTAACAACGCTATCCGAATTGTATTCCACCGATAAATTAGGTATCGGCTTCTCCGTTTCCAATACTGCTATCGATGAATCGTCCGGCGACGCTTTGCTCTGCGCGCTGAACTTTTGAGGAACCATTGAATTATTGTCATCCTCCGCCGACAATCGTCTGATCTGATCGGTAATCTTCGCGATCGACATGGTACTTTCTTCCGAAGCCTCCAAGTCCTTTGAACTCTCCACATCATTCGAGCCATTTTTTTCTTCGGGTAATCGGTCGACCTTTTCGTGAACCGGTGAACCATCCGCTCGACTGCTTTTATCCTCGTCAGCTGCTATAACGTACGACTCGGAAGCTGACGTAAGATCCTCACTGTCGACGTCGCTCAGCCGATCTGGCTCGTCGCATAATTCGGTGGATGTGCTGTCACTGTCGCTGTCAGCGTTGTTTCGTTTTGGAGATGTCAGCTCTTCCGAGGCTTGGTATGATGCTGTGTGGCCCTCTGCTACATCTACAAGTTGAATGCATATAAATATTTTGACAAGTATTGCAATTCATATAAATCCTTCCATATGTAGATAATATTCTTCCATATGCAGACTTTATATAGATAAAATTATTTGAAATTTTATGCAATGTTTCCAACATGAGATAAGTAAGATTGAGATGGTATCGTTCTTTCTTGCTGTGGGTAAAACAGTTTCATACTAACTGCCGATAAGGTCGGTCAAAAGGTTTTTCATTGTAAAATCCTACATTATCGACTGACGATACTTTATCCTCGATCGATGAAACACATACGAAATAGTAAAATATTAATTTTCAAGTATAATTCTAAAAAATAATTGCAGATAATTGTACAAGTGAATTGTCTGAAAGTAAATACGAAAGAAAACCATGTATGTGATCAACAAACTTTCGCTTCTATTACTTATATTTTATGTTTGATCAAATGTTAATTGAACAATACCGATGCTGACAATACTCGGTATTTCAATAAAGAAATATCTTTATAAAGAAAAGTTGAGATTGTACTCCGCGAAGATTTGAACAACGCAACCTATACCTGAGGAGTTGGAAGATTTCTGTTTCAGTTTCTTGGTGTCTTTCCAATGAAGAGTGACGCCTTGTCTGTCCCTTCGATTCTGATTTAGAGTCGTAGGTCTCGTCTTGGTCGATGCAGTACCAGAAGGTAGACTCAAGGGTCGATTCTTCCCACTCACAAGCGCACTTTTGCCCACTAAAAGATGATTCATGGCCTGAGAAGTAGGAGGTGGTACCATGGTCTGCCTTGCACATGCAGCTGCGTCAAGAAAAAACGTATGCATTCTTCTTCCCGTTGAATTTGCAACGAGCGTACGTCATTGCAATAACTCTTATTCTACACCTCCGGACACTTAAAGCGGGCAATAAGCTTAAATGTTTGCATAATATCATCGCGTAAATGCCTGTTATTAAAATGCAAGCATATAAGCTGACAAAAGGGTCGGTTTGGTATATTGAAATCTGAACGTGTATAAAACTAAATTAGCGATTAGAATCAGCAATTACCGGAAAGTATAATGTGCGCCTGTCGCTGGCGTTCTTGTAACTTGGCGTACTGCTGTTTCAAAGTGCTAATATCCAAAGCGAGACGTTCTCGATCGCTGCTGGGTGCCATTGCCTGCAGCGCCCCAATCGTTTGCGGTATACGATCTACTAACGGGTTTCACAACGTGAAAAAGAACAACCAATTACGTATCGATCAAATTATTACATCGTTTAAACATACACCAGGACGGTTCAAAAAAATTCGAACGTCTTGATGGAATTTTTTGTTCGTTTCGACGAGAAA
The DNA here is from genome assembly GCF_050947335.1 of Megachile rotundata. Lineage (NCBI taxonomy): Eukaryota > Metazoa > Arthropoda > Insecta > Hymenoptera > Megachilidae > Megachile > Megachile rotundata. The sequence goes on from NC_134983.1 coordinate 10,414,271, forward strand.
ATGTCTTATACGAGATTTCAACGGAATTTTGTCTTAGGTGCTTGGACCTTTAACGTTATAGAAAAAACCCTTAATGTTACAAAAATATAGAAAATAATAGGTATGAGACTAGAAAGTTTTAAATCAGCAAGATAAGTCTTAAACTTGTTCTACACACTACTGTTCATTATAGTAATTATACTACATGCAACGATTCCTAGAAAAAGTATATAATCGTTAGCCTTTCCTGCATAATCTTCATGATTTCACCGCCGTTACACATCGGTACAGATGTTGACAAATTTGTGAATTCGCTCGTCAAAAGAAGCAATAAAGTCCGCACGCATCCACGAAACTTTGTTTCCTATTTATGGCACTTGAACCGCCCTGATATACACGGTCTTGAATGTTTACCTTTCTTCAAACGCTGCGCCATGCTGAACATCGCGGCAGCCACAGCCAGCCTTTCATCTTCCTCTGTGTCGCTGTCATCGTCGTCGCTTAGTTTTCTTGCCCACGGAGTGATATTGTACCTGTGTTTCTCTCTAAGTCCCGTTACACCATGCAAAGGCCCCATACTAACAATATTCTGTACGAACAACGTGCAAACGACAGTTTAAAATGTACAACCGTCAAGGTAGTTCGCAGAGACACAAACGGCATGAATTTTCATGAAAGGCTTAAACGAACCTTTATGAGATTATTCGTGTCCGTGAACTCGAGCATCTCCCTCGTGAGAACTCCCATTATACTATAAAATTCATCGGCTGATGTCACGGCCATGATACGACTGCGAAAAGAGAATGACGTTACACAGTGATTCAGTGTAGTCGCATTAAAGCATGAATCTTTCAGTTCCACTTACTCGGACAATCCTTCCCAGATGGTCAACGCCGTTCTCAGCAGTATTTCGTCACCCTCGAGGAATATCAGGTCCCACACACGCAGCACTGCTTCTTGAGGTAAGCAATGACAGAAGAGGGTAAGGAACCATTGCATCGTGAACACATTCGTCAATGGTGGCTCGTAGCTGCTGCCTACAAAAATTTTCCTCGTTAAAATCATTATTGATCTTAGGCATTCAATTCTAGGGACAAAACTACTTTTCTGACGGCTGCAACATTAGTAAGATTCCTGCCAAAATTATACGTAAAGCAAGAAATGTCTTTCGCTTTGAATAACTGCAGCTGCCTTTTAGTACTCTGTGACAGGACGTCTCGCGACGTGTAAACTATACTTTATTCAATTGGTTATAATTAACACGTTGTTCGGGGGATTTGTATCACATGTCTAACGAGGACTGACACGCTGATTTGCCACAGTGAAAGTGGACGCGTGCAACGAGACGTGATACGCTAACATGTTATTAACCCTTCTGGTCTGACATGCACTGTACTGATGCACTGTCGTAGGATAAACGGGTAGATTGTTAATAATGGGTCTTCGAACTTTTGGTCTTTGAAATTTTTGAATCGTAAGACCTCAGAAGATCTTTGGGAATTTAGAACTTTGTAACTGTTGTAAATTTTAGTACAAATTATATTCGCTAAAAATCGGAGTGTGACCAAAGAGTCGAAGACAAATTGTTCAAACAAGCTTCAAAGCTGGTTCAGCAATTTTGCAGGAGCATCCATGACATTATTAGTAGAAAATGTTTACCAAATAGAAGATGACAATCAACCACGCTGTCATTGAGAAGAAGGTAGAACTTTGTTACGTGATAAAATATGAAGAAGTACGTATAGTTACCTGTCGCTTTGTCCTTGGCGTCGTTCTGCAGTGCCTCCAGGTGTTTCGAGAGCTTGGGCAGCCTTGCCCGCAGGAGATCTCGGAACACCGCCATGTCGACAGACAGGCCCCGCAGATTGTCCGCGAAATAACCCTCGGGCAGCACACCCTCTATCAAGTAGATCATCACCTTCACAGCGGCGGACTCTGCCCGATCCATAACTTGCAGAACGAGAGCGGCCAACACGTTCAGGCCCTGGCAATAGCCGACGGACTTGTTCCATCGTGCGAAGCCGAGCAAAACTCGACGTAGCACCGCCTGATTGTCTCTGCCAGCCGCTCCACAAAATAAACTGCAGCCTGTTCTGTGTAAGTCCTGAAACGACAACCGTTCCGTGCTCTATAGGATTCCGTTTCGCACCACCGTTGAATTACGATGTCGATAAGCCGAGAAATGCGTGGTTCGCCGAACTGCGCTTCGGAGCCGTTCGTTTCGTTCGTCGCGCGAACGAATAATTGAAAGGCTCATCGACGATGCTTAATTGGCCGGCGTTCGAGTGATTAATGATCGAAATTTAATTGGCTCTGATTATATGGCCAACGAACACAGTTAAGGACATGATACAGAATTGCCGGATGGAGTTTTCTGCAATGCCATTACGCAAGATGAACGTTGTGTACCTTTTTTCTTTTTTGTTTTTTGTGGAAATCGTGTCAAGAAATATTGTACAGGAAAGTAAAGTATGAGTTTTGTAATGTGTTTGAATTTATAAATTCACATATTCTCAAACTTCTATAGTGTAGTTTTGAATGCATGAATTCTGAAGTTAAAAAATTTCAACGTTCTAAGATTTCAAATTATACAATTCTCAGAAAACAATGTTTCTAAATTTCTAAATTTCCAAATCTCCAAATCTCCAAATCTCCAAATCTCTAAATCCCTAAATCTGCGAATCTTTGAATCTCCAAGATTCTGAATTTCCAAATCTCCAAATCTCCAAATCCCCAAAACTCTAAATCTTCAAAATGTCCAAAACACCAAATCCTCAAATCTCTAAATCTTTCAAAATTTAAATCTCCCAATCTCCAAATCCTCAAATGTCCAAATCTCCCAATCTCCAAATCTCCTAATCCCTAAATCTCCAAATTCCCAAATCTCTAAATTCCCAAATCTCCAAATCTCCAAATCTCCAAATCTCCAAATCTCCAAATCTCCAAATCTCCAAATCTCCAAATCCCCAAATCCCCAAATCCCCAAATCCCCAAATCCCCAAATCCCCAAATCCCCAAATCTCCAATTTCCTAAATCCCAAAATCTAACATCCCCAATTCCCAATTTCCCAAATCCCCAAATCCTAAAACGTCCAAATCTTGAAGCATAAAAATTCCGCAGACACCGTTCAATTTTTGTTAGCAGAACATTTAGAACATTTAGTGGATGAGAACGAAAGAATGTAAGACCCGTATGAATGGTTCTGGAACTTATATCGGTCGACGTTTCATTAAAAGATCCAACAGAAAACTTTTCATTACCTGGTACTTGAATAGGGTCATCCCTAATGCTTTTAATCGATAAAGCACACACACACGTACACAAAGACGGATGGTAAAGGAGCTTGATGAGTTTGAATTTCAAATTTTATCAAGTACCATTCAACAGATTTCTTTGGTACGTTCGTTACGAGGGAGAAAATCGAGCAAGATAGAATACACCAAAAAAAAAATACCAACGGTACAAATATCGTGAAAAATTTATGTACGTTTTTGAGTCTTACTTTAACGATTTGTATACCGAGCTCTTCATCGTCAGGATTGCTCCACTCGTTGAAGCAGATCTTTTCAGCCTGCTTCCAATCTACGCCGCGCTGTTCCAGATGACGTTCTGCCAGCGTCAGCCATAACTGTGAAATATTTAGAGAAAAGAACAGAGAGAAAAATGAGGATACTCTCGTCTCTTAAAATAACAAGCTACCGGCACGTAAGAATCTTGTCTGATACTTGCCTTCTTCCGAAATTCCGGCGGAATTCCTCCCTGCAACCTGGCTACCATCTTCATTGCATCCAGCCATTGTATGAAACCGCTTTCTCCCGGTTGCGGGGTCAAACTGAATCTCATCTTCGTGTCTTCGACTGAAAATTTAACAGACGCTCGGAAACATACGGCCGAAGGATTTTTTTCAGAAAACTTTATTTGTCATTTTATATTATGATTGTTGTATCACTGTCTGAGTGTCGATTGAATTTAATTTATGGGGATTTTCAAGACTCTACATTTTCGGATTTCCAAACTTCCAGACTTGTATACTTTTAAATTGCTATATTGGAAAATTTGTATATTTTTAAATTTCTAGGTTTCTCAAATACATTCCCAGTTTCCCAGATTCCTATATTACCAAATTCCCAAACAGCCCACGTTCCCAAATGTTCCACATTCTGGGATTATCAAATTCCAAAACATCCCACATCCTCGAATTACCAGATTCTTGTCATGTTCACATTCCTCAATTCTTAAGCAATAAATTTCAACATTTTTCAGTTCCCACACTTTCTACTTCTTCAATATTTAAATTTCAAAATTTTCCGGTTCCCAGACTTTCTACTTTAATCTCTAAATTTCCAAATTTTCAATTTCCATATTTTCTATTTTTTCAATCTCTAAATTTCCAATTTTTCCAGTTTCCACACTTTGTACTTCTTCAACCTCTAAATTTTAAAATTTTCCTGAATTTTCTCAACTTCCTCAAATTTCTTAAAAGACCCAAATAAAACTTATAGAGCAACCTACTATATCAACATTAAAATTTTATTTACATTTCTATAACTCTAACATGATAAATTTGACCAGAAGAAAAATTTTCTCCAAGTGCAACTTTCACTGTCTTCCAAAAGATTTTAATCTTTTAATCTTACTCCGATCTTCTTTCAGCCCTCACATAAAGAGCCCATCTCAAAATGTCGCTAAAAGTTAAAAAATAAACAGCTGGTAGTCAATGAGTTCAATTAAACTTGTTAAAGAATGCAGTTCCACGAGTCATCAAACGCAACCATGAAACGATCGTAAACGTTGGGGAAAACAGTCGTTAGTTAAATGGCTGAAGTAGTTGAGTCGGGTTCAACAAACAGAAGCGTTAATGTCCTTAATTCGATCGGGAACGTCAGCTCCCGATTTACAAAGTTTCACAATCAGACGTTTTATTCGATGCAACGCGTCGCGATGACTCGTACAAAAATAGTTCTACTAAACGGGCATCGTCTTGAAACTCGAGTGTCATCGGTAAATTAACCGCCAGACGATCTAATTGCTTTCGGTGTAATTATTTAATTATCGTGAATTTTGCAGGTGATTACGTTCCAATTTCTATTTGCGATATTGGAAACAACCGTCAGTGAGCTTATTTTGAAGTAAATTATTAGCGATATGCTTCACAAAACAAATTTTGTTAGTAATATTTTATAATCGGAGAGTTTTTAATTGTAATCTGGATGTTGGAGTGAAGTATATACTTTTTGTAAAATTGTTAAATAGTATGTTCATGGTGGTCATTTTAAGTGTTTGTAAGTTTTAGATAGTCAACACAATACCAACTCAATCACTGTCAATTTTGTTTATTAAATTAATTGATTATAAGTGCATATGTATACATTATGACCGAACACATTGTTCATAGTTTTTTAATTGACCTTTACAATAAAAGACTTCATGTTACATTTATCAACGAACAGTTCAACTGATAACAGTAATTGTTGACAAAATACTAAGTAGTTTTATTTTTGTTGAGGAAGTTCAGCTTTTACAAGACATACATATGCAGGTCGCACTTACCATATGTGAATAAATGAACACCTTTCGTTCCGTTATCATCTTTTAAGAATGCACTCATTTTGTCATATATTTTCTCCGTCTCAAAAGACACGAGACCATCTATCAAAGAGTACTTTAAACACGATACAAACTAGAACTGCTTTCCATTATCCCTTTGTTATTCGAGGATAGCTACGTGAATTCTGCAACTTGAATCTCTGTGCGTCGCGTAACTGAATCTCCTTTAAGCGATCGTAATTTCACTCCAACCAGATCGTCTTAATGGAGGTTTTATTCGACTCGAAATAAAATCAGAGACGATGAGTACGATCTACTGTTCAGGGAACTTGATCATCGTTTTATTCGATTGTTGATCGTTTGATGAGTTCCCATAGAAATCGGTTTATAACCTTTAAATGCGAAGGTCTCATTTGAATATTTATAGCAACACACGACGAATATGTCAAGTTATATAGTATAGAAGTGACCTGAATTTATTTAATTAACCCTTGAACGGTTGGGGTTAGGTCAATTGTGAACTAGACGTACGAAATGCGTGTACAACGGTGCATTGATTGAATGTGACTATTTAAATTTTTCGATAGGAACTTTTATACGTTGCAAAAATAAGTGGTAGTATAAAATGTAGAGAGTGCAAAAGCACATTTAAAATATAAGCATAACAGATGTGTTCAGTATAGTAGTGGATGTGCGGAGTATTCTATTTGAGATTCAAGTGAATTTATTTTGAGCTCTTGAAGCTGAAAGTATACTGTAAATAATGGAGTTGTAGAATGAAAAAATGGTAAAATAGTAAAATAGTACAATAATAAAGTAGTGAATTAATAAAATAGTACACTAGTATAATGGTAATAGAGTACAATAGTAAAATAGTACAGCAGTAAACTATTAAAATAGTAAAACAGTAAAACAGTACAATAGTAAAATAGTAAAGTAGCAAAACAGTAAAACAGTAGAATAGTAAAATACTAAAATAGTATATTGGTAAAACAGTAACGCAGTAAAATACTAAAACAGTGGAACAGTAAAATAGTAAAACAGTGAAGCAGTGAAATAGCAATTGCGTACAGTAATGAAACAATAAATTAGTGAAACAGTGAAATAGTAACTGCATAGAATAATAGAATATTAAAGTAGTAAAGTAGTGAAACAGTGAAATAGTAACTGCGTAGTATAATAGAATAATAAAGTAGTAAAATAATGAAACAGTGAAATAATAGTCAACTGCGTCATACACAGATTTGTTTGCAGTGTCTGCGCAAACATAGCCCATTTCAATTAAATGTGTAAACTCCAAATATTCCTAATTGAAGCTATACATTCAAATAACAGATAAACTCCCCACAACCTACGTCAGATTACTTCCTTTGAACAGTTTAAATCGACTAAAAAATCACTCCAATATTCCCTATTACTTCCAAAATAAAAATAGTATATTCCCAATAAATCATTAAAATAATTCCCCATTTCATTTCGAATATCCTGAAATCCGCATCAGAGATAAACGTGCAAATTTCCTAAATAATCGAACAAAACGGAGAATAAAGCAGACAATAGAAACGTATACGAAATCAGATTTCGAAGAATCATCCGTATGAAAGAACAATTTGCATTCTATTTAAAGCAAACATTTAAAAAGATAAAGCATTTAAACGAAAACAGCTTTCGTGCGAAAAATCGTAAATCAAACGTTGTTTCGTGCAAACGGAACGTAACGAAACGATCATCCACATTGATCGGTAACGATAAGACAGTCCCGCATGCAGCGAACTTCGCAAGACAACTGTTCACCTTCCAGTTCTTCGTACTTCGAGGCAGAGCTGGCAGCTCCTGACGCGAAGTTTTTCAGGGAGTTGAAAAATCCGCTCATTCTCCAATTAGGAACGCCACTCTTTCTTCTTCATCGTCACTTTCACCTCTCCCGTCTTTTGTTGCACTGCGTACAGCCGCCTTTCAGCCGTTTTCGTGATTCATGTTCCGTCGGCCGCGGGTTCATTTTCTCGAGATCTTGCACGCCAGTTGCGTTCTGCGAACCTTCATTTGCGCGAGATGCATTTCTATCGCGTGTCTGAAATTCCGATCGCTCTGTTTATTCGTCGAACTCGCGATAGTCTTCTACAAACAACCCCTCAAAGAAAGATAGCCAAAGGAAACGCGAGCTTCAATTATATGTTCTTTGTCTCGAAACGCTGCGGAATTCGCTTTGTACGCGCCATCAAATTTCTGCATAATTGTGTATTCTATATGCACGTACGGACTTTAAACACGCAAAGGGATGAGAATCGTGTAAGGGCGCCTTCGTCGAGTTTGCATTCAATTCGAAAGTTTACGCAGCTACTGAAAAGTTTGTAACACTCTTTGCTTTTCCTAGGACGGACAAGGTAAATGTTTGCAAAAAGAAAGCAACCGACTTTGATCATTTTTTAATGCGTTGTAAAGGTTCACCGGAGGTTTAAAAAACCTAACCGAAGCTGACTCAAACTTGTTCTCGATTGAATTCAAATTAAAATTCTGTTCGGAAGTTATCAAATTCCCTTCGGAAAATTATGTACGTTTTATAACTTTTGATTAAAATGGTGATCTTCGACTAGAACCTTTGCAGCACTCGAGGCAATGACCTTTACAACGCATTAACTGTTTGACGTCTCGAATGAGATTGGGTTTAAATTAAGAGTAGGTAGAAGAGAAATTGAGACTAGTTAAAATAGCAATTTAGAATCTTTGGGTCATTAATAAGTCAGGAATTGTATCCAACTATAGATGTCTAATGTCAATCAACGATTGAGTATCAATGTATGGAACAAAAGTAAATAGCATTGATACTAAGTTAATCTATATAAACCATCATTTTTCAAGTAGAAGTCATTTGAAGTGAATGCACAATTTCTTTCATGATTATTAATAATTATTTTTCGTTGCAATATCAAGTTTAAATTAACGTTCATTTTCAGCACTAAACGACCACATAGGTCGAAAGTTTTATATAACCGATCCTTATTTTTATACCGAAACCTCTACGAAAATAAATGGTCACCCTAATTAGAGGGTGTTTTGTTATCACTGTGGCGAACAACGTGTTATTGCAGACCGTAAACCTACTATTTTTTAAATCGTAATTAATTACTTTCACACTACATAGACAATCAGAAACAGATCATTCGATAAAAACTGCAGTCACGAAAACGACCATCGTGTTGTTAAAATACTACAATCTTATAAATTCTAAAAAAAGTTCATTGCTGGAAACATCGAATCTTTATCTAACATATTCAATCGAGTAAGATTTTTTCGTTTTCTAAATTTAATTTACAATATTGAGAATTTAAAGAGAAAAGTCGAAGAAAATTTCATTCTTAGTTCAATGATTATCGAAGAACGAAAGAGGTGCTGCAGAATTTTTCTTCGAAGAACGAAACTCTTCGTTTATTTAAATGCTCGTGCACAGAATCCTTGATTTCACTGAAAACGATACTGAACAGCTGTTCCGTATCGAAGGCAACAACGGAAGTATTAAATTCTTCAAAGCGCAACGGAACAGCCAATGCTATTAATTCGCGACGGTACCAGATGCACGATTACGATATTAAAAACGAAAGATCGTTTCGCGAATTTCCAGTAACAAAACTGAACGATATTTGCTGCAAGACTTCCAGAACACGTTCGTGCGAGATGTACCACCTGTTACAAAGCACGTAACACGACTGTATCGACGTTACAATGTTCGCAAGGTCGATTTGATGAACAAATTTTCGATGACACAATGAACAGTTATCAATAGCTGGTCAGAGAGTTATCAATGAACGAAGTGACATATTCGAAATAAATTATCACCTTCCATAGAAACTGTAGTAATGCGAAAAATTGAGAAAAGCAAACTTAAGAAGAACGAGTGTTTTTGCAGGTACTGTTACAGTCTGACTTTTTGCGATTACGAGGTTAGAGTATTTGATTACAAGTGAAGCAAGTAGTAAACGACGAAAAGTAGCACTTCTGTTTCGAGGACTCGATTTAGTTAATTAACGACACGTTTAATAAACAATTATACGTGAACAGCAGAGATCAGAAACGCAAAGGTCAGACAGACACCAAAACAGCTCTCCGTCTAACGAAAAGAAAAAAGAACAGAACAATTGAAGTGGTTGCATATGGTTGCTACCCTCTCCACAATCTCGAGCACAAACACAGGGACGAACGCACACGCTCGAATCGCTGAGCGAGGAATTAACGCCAGCCGAACCCGTATCGAGCGTTTTGATTTATCTAATCCCATTCTGGCAAGGCGTTCACATCGATTTCCCGAGTCTTTCCAGGCCTACTTCCTTTCATGCCACTAGCACAAAAGACGTTACCCCGTGGAACGTTCCAAAAGCACCAACAGAATTTACGACAAGTCCGACACCCCTTTTCCCGTTCAACCACCCCCGAATTCACCAGACGTCCCTCTGTCGATTTCAAGGATAGAACGAAAGCACATCGTCGACGAGACAACTCTTAGGGACGTCTTACCATTGTCAGTGCGCGTATCGACGTCGTGAAAGCGAAGCGGACGACGCGGTGTCCCCATGAAAACCGCACGTCGGACTATTCATCTGTCCTCGTGTCGTCGAGCACACTCGGTTCTCGAACACTCACCAGAAGGTGGACACTGACAATACTGCGTACTCGTTCAGGTCCATGTAGGGATTTCGTACGCGATCGAAATGAACGACTCGTATTCGTTCGTCTCGTTTTCACGGCTGAGAGAGGGTCGCCACGACCCTCGGCTCGAAAGATGTACGTCGAGTCAGCTGAACGACCACTACGCCGGCGGAAGTGGAGCTCCGTAGCGCGCTTGCGTCCACCGTGACGATAACGACGGTGGTGAACTTGCACGGGAGGGGTAGTTGTCCCGTGGAACCCTGCAGTAGGCACTGAAACCGTTCCACGAACCATCCGCTCCGAGAACCTTAGCGATCCTAACCGTTCACGTTGGTACGCGTGCGCGACATAGAGCCCACACCACCCTGTTCGGAGGAATTTGTATCCGTGGGGGTGCTCGCGTGCACCTTCTTCGCGGCCAGCACCGTGGCTGCCTCCTTAAGGGTGCTTCGAATCCGGTTGTTACCTTCTCTCTTTCTTCTTTTTTATTTTCGTCATCTTGTCTTCGACGATGCCGCGTCGCATCCTGCCGTAATTTCTACGGGACTGGAAATTACCAGGGCTTTTTTTGCTTCATTTGCTCTTTAACGAGCAGCCGAGCGAAATTGATGATTACTTCCGTTATTCCTCTGCTCTCCGATGCTCTCTTTTCTTTGCTGCTTGAATAATTGCTCGGTTCGAATGCTTGATTAAATTATTCGAGTTCTTCTTTCGTTACAAACGAGATCGGTAATTTTGTGGGGAGCGCGTTTACCGCGGGGATTCGTGACGATACGAGATTTTATCGAGACGTCGTCGCGGTGCGGTAGTCGATTTTAATCCGCGTGCACAATAAAGCCGTGTACCGTGGATCGATGAACTTATCGACTCGGTCCCTTTATGGGTCAGTCGGAAATATCGTCAGAGTCAGTAGCAACACGGAGACTAAGGCCATCAGATATGTTCCTGGATTTAGCGTGTACCGGCGCGCTGTTCGCGCTCGCCGTGAAATGAATCTGCTCTGACGAGAACGAAATATAATTACCTACTGAAAGCCTTCTTCGACATTTCTTTCCTGACTCGTTACCGTGTTTCCACGACACTTTCTACAACTTTTAAAACACTTTACATATATTAACATTGTTTGAAATTAACTTCGTCAAGGATTTAAGGCGATTTAATTCTTTTACTTCATTCAAATTTTTAATAAGAAAACTAATTTTAAAAGCATTGATTGATATTAAAGAAGTAATGATATCCACGTATGTGGAATATATAGAATTGTAAAGAGCTAAATGTAAGTCCTTGAAACAATTAATTAATGGTTACTGAAGTTTGGTCACCGTAATGAATGGCTGTTATTTCAATGATGTTCGCACAGTACGGTAAAAGTAAGCCTTACTTTTCAATCCTTATTCTTGTCAGAATTTCAGCAGTAGACATTTCAATTTAATCAAAATACGTGTTTGTCAAACGTGTTTTTATAATATACTTTCTGTACCTTGAACAGAAATACGGAAACGTGCAGAAAAAACCGTATCATTACGGTCTGCCATCGTTTAAAACGATAAAGAGTACGTTATCGCTCACGTGGTTAGGTGCCGGAAACAATTAAGAGGTTCAGCAAGAGATCAACGATACGAAGTTTGTTCACGGAACGACAGAAAATAGAAATTCCAGCGAGTCCCTCTATTTTTCCGATACTCGACGTCGAATGCGGGAAATGTTGTTGAATATAGATTAAAGACGAGCGATCGGGTATTGTTTGGAGGTAAAATTACCCCCGTCGGTGTCAACAGAGCTAAATTGCGTGTACGAGTTCGACTGAGCCACGCGATCCCTTTTGCGCAAGAGATCGACCCAATTCAACCGCTTTCGATGCAACGTTGTGTGACCGATTGTTCTCATTTCGCATGTCCACCTGACGATCGTTGTGTTCGAATTTCAATAGACGATAGTTAACGTCGATACTCGTTGTTCGAAGCCACGAGTGTTCGAGAAAAGGAAACCAGAGGTTTTTTAACACGCTGGACTTCAACTGGAGATTAATTCTGATCTTAATCTAGATACCGTCAAGGTCAGTTGAATGGACTCTTGGAAATAATGAAACTTAATGGAAATTTATACGATTTTATTCTAGAATGTAAGTGGGTATGTAAATGATCGTTGTATATTGCTGTGTGTTATATTATCGTGGGGTAGATTTAGAAATTTTTTAATTGGGAGATTTGGAATTTGGAAATTTGATGATTTGTGGATTTGGGGTTTTAGGAAGATGGGAATTTGTGGATCTGAGGCAAATTTGGAAATTTGGGGAATCAGTGATTTTGGAATTTGGGACATTTGGGAATTGGAGATTTGGGGAATCAGTGATTTTGGAATTTGGGACATTTGGGAATTGGAGATTTGGGGAATCAGTGATTTTGGAATTTGGGATATTTGGGAATTGGAGATTCGGGGAATCAGTGATTTTTTGAATTTGGGACATTTGGGAATCGGAGGTTTGGGGAATCAGTGATTTTGGAATTTGAGATATTTGGGAATTGGAGATTTGGGGAATCAGTGATTTTGGAATTTGGGACATTTGGGAATTGGAGATTTGGGGAATCAGTGATTTTGGAATTTGGGACATTTGGGAATTGGAGATTTGGGGAATCAGTGATTTTGGAATTTGGGACATTTGGGAATTGGAGGTTTGGGGAATCAGTGATTTTGGAATTTGAGATATTTGGGAATTGGAGATTTGGGGAATCAGTGATTTTGGAATTTGGGATATTTGGGAATTGGAGATTTGGGGAATCAGTGATTTTGGAATTTGGGACATTTGGGAATTGGAGATTTGGAGATGCGGGGATTTGGGTATTATAGACATTGGAAATTTAAGGATTTGGGGATTTAGGAAGGTGGGAAATTTTGAGGTTGGGAATATAGGGATTTGGGGATTTGAAGATGTTGGGAGATGAGAGTTCGGATATTTAGAGACTTAAAAATTTAGAAATTTTGGAATTTAGGAAGTTGGCGATTTAGGGATTTGAAAATTCAGACATAAATCTATACCCTATAAAATGAGTTCAACGCTCCCATAATAATAAAAGGTACAATTTACTAATACATGAAGTACCATAAATATTTAGTACAATGCAGCAAAACATTGATCGCCATGTTTCTGCATATTTTAGACTCAAGAATTAGGTTTGACAGCTAAAAATATCATCAGATAATCCTCATGAATACATTTTCGTATGCACATTTATTTTACGAGTTTACGTTTTTATACTCGCAAAACGCGTCAGGCTAACAACTCATAAACGGTTATTTAATATTTTTCACGGTAGTTTGCGCTATCGAAGAAGCTTTTACGAAAGAACAGTTTAGAGGTGGCGTTTGAAAAATTGCACGGGGTCGATAAGTTTCTCGAGTCAAGGATGACAAATGACCACGGAAGTGTTACTCTTGAAAATAGAAGAAAAAGCGGTAAAACCGATGCGATGATAGATAGTTACAAGATAACCTCTTTTAATTTATTTTGATTTTGTGTCATTAACATGTGGAACGTAACTTCACATTTTACTATCTTACATCATCAAATTTCTAATCATCTAAGAAGTTTAGGTACAGTACTTCTAGTTTAGATACAGTTCTAGTTTAGGTACAATACTCTTACAATGAGCATGTTCTAGTCTTCAATTATAATTTTTCAAATTCTTATTTCTGTATCTGTATACTTGTTGAAAATTATTGTCTGATCTTGCTTAATCAAATTTCACAGTAATTAATTTCTAGCGGCTTTGAAAACGTTTGAAGTACGCATGGTTCAACTACTCAAACATTTCGGAAAATTCAACTGATTCAAACATAAAAATATTCCGGTAAATTCGAGCACTTTGAATGTTCAACTAGTCCGAAAAATTCAAGTACATCGAATATTGAAGTCTTCCAGAAAATTCAAGTATTTCCAACATTCCAATATTTCATAAAGTTCAAACACTGTGTATATTCAAATATATCAGAAAATGTGGGTGTTCAAATTTCCAACCTGAACTTCATCGACTACTCGAGTTTGGTTTCCCTAATCATAGAAATAAGAATATTTCAAGTTCGATGCGCCAAAACGTTTCAAAGACAATAGAAAGCGTGTCAGTCTGTAAGTAGATGTAATCGTTCGATGCGAGTTCATCGCACTAAATGCAGATCCGAAGTTGAAGACCAAGGAAAGTTCCGCATTTCCGGCTCGCAGGCGCAACATCATTAAAACTTTATCAATGACGGTACGTGCCGGTGGTTCGGTCGCGCGTTCACACGACGCGACGGGCATGCGTGTTGGGCGGTATACGCGCGGCAAAGTCTAATTATTGATTACCGACGACACCGTGCCACGTGAAAACCAGCCTCTTTGTTTTCCGGAAGAGTCGACCGTGCACGACGTGTTTGCCACTCGCAGATACCACGTTAAAAAGCATCGATAACGCGTTTGCTAAAGTGGGTAGCTTTTAAGTGGCAACTCCGGGCTGAAAGTGTCTCGTGGTCGACTGAAACGAATAGCAGCAAATTGACGAGTTATATGCGAGAGATCGAGAAGGTTTAATTATGGTCCAGTAGGGGATTTTGAATTTCAGGCATGCGCGATAACTGAGGGACGCAAACACGCTCTTAACGCGTTTATTGAAGATGAAACGCGTAGGCGGTGGGATTCAGCTGGTGTTGCGAATTTAATCTGATCGAGTTAGTGTGACAGTAAAGGAAGTTACGAATATGTAGTTTGTTGTACAGTAGACTTATATTGTTTAGTTTAGACTGAGAAGTCATGGCGCTCTCCGGGATCAAATTTTCATACTCTCGGATTTAGAAGTTGGGATATTTGGAGATGTGGGAATTTCGGAATTTTGAGAAATTTTGCAAGAGTGGATAATTTAGAAATTTACGAATCTGAGAAACTTATAAATATAGGAAATTTAGGAATGTAGGCAATTTGGAAAATTTAGTACTATGGGAAATTTAGAAATATACAAATTTAGGAAATTTAGAAAACAAGCCTGTGAACCTCGAAAAATTTAAAATTATTAATATTCTCAAATCTTCAAATTTTCAAGTTGTCAACATGTCAAGTCAAATGTCCAAAGATACCAAATGTCCAAATGTTCAAAAGTACCAAATGTCCAAATGTTCAAAGGTACCAAATATCCAAATATCCAAAACTTCCTACTAAAATATTTTCGAAATCTCAAATATTCGAATAAAAAAATGTGGCAAGCCAACCATAACAGCCCATTATATAACAATAGATGCAAAACGAAAGGTTAACTTAATTTTCGTAGTTACCTTAGTCGGATATGTGCTTAATATTGTACTTAATTTGTGTACCTGCATTAGCATCCGGTACTCGAGTCAGTTTTACTGTCCATTAGAATTGCTGTTCCAACTGTTCCATATTTATGAACGTGAAAAAGCGATAAGATAAATAACAAGTTGCCAGCGCGGTTATAAAGTAGCCACACAAATCGCGTGGCTGTTTTTGACGTCGAACGAAACGAAGATCGCTTTTGTCGAACGACAGTTTTATTGTTCGAAAGGAAACCTGGAGCTTCGAGCGACGTGTCTTCGTATTATGCGAAAGCCTATTGTTTACTCCCGGACATTATCTCCATGGTTAAACAGGCATTGCTGTTTGGGAAATGTTACTTTATCTCCGTTGATTTGAATGACTTTGGAATATCGAGAAAAAAAGAATGATTTGATTTTGTTGTTTTTACGATATTTTGTGGAAATATTTATTTTTTTAACTCTTGGTGTTATTTTATGTAGATTACTGAGGTCTTTCAGATTTTAGTAAGAAAATATGTAGGGGTGAAGGGATGATTTTTGGGACAGAATATTTGAGTGTATTAATAAAAATTTAATGTACACGAAGCTCCTCAAATCCCAAGCTCCCTAAGTCCCAAGCCCCCAAATTTCAAAATTCTCAAATTCCCAAATTCCCATATTCTCCAATACTACAACCCCTCAATCACCAATTTCCCAAATATACAATTTCCCCAATTCCCAATTTCCCCAATTCCCAATTTCCCCAATTCCCAATCTCCCCAATTCCCAATTTTTAATTTCCCCAATTCCCAATTTCCCCAATTCCCAATTTCCCCAATTTCCCCAATTCCCAATTTCCCCAATTCCCAATTTCCCCAATTCCCAATTTCCCCAATTCCCAATGCCCCCATTTTCCAATCTTCCCAATTCCCAATCTCCCCAATTCTCAATTTCCCCAATTCTCAATTTCCCCAATTCCCAATTTCCCCAATTCCCAATTTCCCCAATTTCCAATTTCCCCAATTCCCAATTTCCCCAATTCCCAATTTTCCCAATTCCCAATGCCCCCATTTTCCAATCTCCCCAATTCCCAATCTCCCCAATTCTCAATCTCCCCAATTCCCAATCCCCCCAATTTCCAATGTACACGAAAAAAATAGATTTATAACCTATGAGAATGTTTTGAACAGCGGAATTTTAGGTATTATTAAAATATACTCACCACGTTTTGGGCTAAGAGCTTGAAGATGAGCCGTAATTATGCCACACTGTTTTTCACGTTTGATGGCTAGATAATCCTTTCGTCGCAGCTGTCGAATAAGTATTCCACCAATATGATTGATGTGGTCGCGCAACTTCAACACTAGAATTTGAAGCTCGTGGTTCGCTGGAAAATTAAATTCCCATCACAAATACACTTGTTCATTCCAAAAAAAATAGACTTTAATTTTAATAATTACCGGAAGAAAGAACCCTACAAAAATTAATCCAAAAATTTGAAAGTACTTATGAAAATATTATTCTTGTAAACTACTTAATATATTAATAAATGTTACTACAGAGTAATTCTATGAATATCTATGTACATCTATGTATCTGTTGCTCTAACCAGAAGACTAAAATGGAGACGGTATATCATTTCCAAAAACTTTTCGCAAAATTAATATCTGCGAAGGAGTACATCTAGAACCAAATTAGAGTTCGTCTAAAAGGCGAGACACTTTGAGAAAATATTCGAATTCTCGTCGCAATCTCGATAACGGCCCGAAAGAACTCATCCTCGTGCTTACGTTGACCCCGGAAGATTAAAGTTTCTCAACCCTTCCGCTTTATGCTCTCTGCGTTCTTCGATCCTGCTAGACGAAACCAACCCCTTCCTATATATTTTCTTTCATCATTCCGAACACGACTTCAGGTGTTCTCGGTTCCTGCAGTAAATCTTTAGCAACCAAGTTAAATTACGATCGCTTCAACGTTAAAATTCAACTCATCCAACTTTACGAAAGACTTGATCTATCCAATCCATTTACGTTTTCTTGAATTAAAATCATTTTGAGACTGTTTGAAAAAGAAAATTGACTTTGCGTTATAGATCTTCAGAATCATATTTTTATATGTACATAGTTTTAAAATTTCAAACGTGACATTTACAAATTTATAGATTTACAGATTTGTGTATTTATAGTTGCATCTATTTACGAGACTGTGGATGTTCAAATCTACAAATTTATTTATTTAGAGATATCAAAATTTTGCTCATGTTAATTATACAAAAACATTGATGAAATGTGTAAGGATGTATATTACAAAAAGAAAGAATTTTGAGCTACAACATATTGAAAGGTGAGAACCACTGATATTCCAATCGACTTAACATTTATTTTAGTCCCCGGTTTTAAGTTTAGCAGTAAGCGTCCATTCTGCGTGATGAGCTTGACGCGTGCTCATGGGTTTCGGTTTTTAAAATTCACGCAATCTCACCCCCTGGTTTACGCTATGCATGTTCAACGAGATGGAACGAAGCAGCGCCGTGTATGGAGATAAAAGAAGCGTTTCCCTCCTCGAAAGAAAAACAAGGAGAAAGGTAGCACTCTAAGTCAAAGAACCTTCTTGCTTCGAAGTCAACGAGGTCGCTTGTCTGTCTCGGCACCGCGACCTCTTGTCTCGTCAGCTTCTATCAGAGTATCTTTGCCTAATTTCGTACGTCGCAATTTAATTTGAACGCTAAGTATTGGTCATGCTGATCATTTTTAAAATTGGTGATGGTTTATTAACTGTACTTGGTGTAGTGTGTTTTTATATCCCTGAATTGGCAGAGCTCTTAATTTCTAAGTTAGCAAATTTCCCAGTTTGCAAATTGCAGAGCTCCCCAATTTCCAAGCTCTCCAAATCCCAAGCTCCCCAAATCTTAAGCTCCCTAAATCTTAAGGTCTCCAAATCTCAAGCTCCCCAAATTCTAAATTCCCCAAATTCCAAGCTCCCCAAATCTCAAGCTCCCCAAATCCCAAGCTCCCCACATCCCAAGCTCCCCAAATTCCAAACTCCCCAAATCCCAAGCTCCCCAAATTCCAAACTCCCCAAATTCCAAGCTCCCCAAATCTCAAGCTCCCCAAATCCCAAGCTCCCCACATCCCAAGCTCCCCAAATTCCAAACTCCCCAAATTCCAAGCTCCCCAAATCTCAAGCTCTCCAAATCCCAAGCTCCCCACATCCCAAGCTCCCCAAATTCCAAACTCCCCAAATTCCAAGCTCCCAAATTTCAAAGTTTTCAAATTCCCATATTCCCCAATACTACAATCCCTCAATTACCAATTTCTCCAATTCCCAATTTTCCCAATTTCCAATTTCCCCAATTTCCAATTTCCCCAATTTCCAATTTCCCCAATTCCTAATCTCCCCAATTTCCAATTTCCCCAATTCCCAATCTTCCCAATTTCCAATCTCCCCAATTCCTAATCTCCCCAATTTCCAATCTCCCCAATTCCCAAATTCCCAAATTCCCAAATCTCCAAATTCTTAAATCCCAGAATCCCTAAACTCCTAAATCCCTAAATCCCTAAATTCCCAAGTTCCCAAATGTATTAATCTCACGTACAGCAATAATAAATAATAATGTGAGATTTACTCCCGACTCTACTTGAATTATTTGTCGACAAGCAGACAATAAGTCTAGCCATCCTCGTTCTCCAGTTCTATCGGTTAAATAAGCATTTTCTCCGTTTCCACGGGAAACGGGATCCACAATAAACGTCCTCCAGCTAAACGTGTTTATCAGACACCCACGCTCCGGCTCGTCCCTCCTTTTTTCCTACGCGATACACACGTACAACGTTTCCATCTCATATTGAATTACTCTTACTTTTCCATAGCAGACGCGCCTTTTGCAGATGCTGGTGTTGCGGATGTATCCTCAGGGATGAAGCTGTCGAGTCGCTTTCCGATCGCCTTCTATCACCGTCTGGCAATCCGTAGATATCCAGCAATAACTGATCCACTAACAACGACACCGTTCTTTCCTTTTTTTCTGGTGGATTGGGTAATGGCGGGGGATACGTCTGTAAATGACGGTTTTTATTACAATCCTATTAACACGTTAATGATGACGTAGTATAATTATGGGGGTCTGATGACCGTCATAAATTTGGCGGTAAACTGTGGATGATGGGCTAATTATGATTTATAGAGACAAACAATATATTACACCTGGGTACCTAAGTATTGCTACAGTTAATTAGTGATATTTATTTTGTGAAAATACGAGGTCTATTTTTGCATTTCTACAACCCCGGGTTTCTACATTCTGAAATTTCTACATCTCCAAATTCCTAGATCTTTATATCCTTAGATTCACATAACCTCACAATTGTACATCTCTAGATTCATATCATTCCTAGGTCTCCACATTGCAATATTTATGAATTTCTAGATTTCTATATCTCTGTATTCCTAGATCTGTAGCTCTTGATATCTCAGTATTCCTACAACCCTAGGTCTCTACATCCCATATCCTCAAATTTCTACATCTCCACATTTCTAGTCCCCCATATCTCGAGACCCCTATTTCTCCAGACCCCTAGATCTCTATCTGTAACAATACCTTCGGTTTTTTTATCGTAGTCTCCTTTTTGACATCCTTATTGCAAACGTCCACGTTCGAATTCCTCGCGTCATTCATCGATTTCGACCTTTTCAAACATTTCTTCGTAACTTCGACCGGCGTCGCGCTAGCTCTCCTCGTCGGTTTTCTCCTGTTCAATTCTAGAAAATCCGGACCCTGCCAGGTCCTCTCGAACAGGTTACATTTTCTCTTGTCGTACAACGAAGGAAACTGATATCCGTCGGCGCAGTACAAAAGGTTCCTCGTTTGTCGCGTGACATAAACGTCGCCGAACACGCGTTCGTTTTCCACAGCCACGCATTTTACCCGGTAACTGATTTCTTCGTACTTCTTCAACGGCATCACAACGTTGCAGCTCATGGCTACCTAGGGTGTTCAACTCTTTCGCTGAATCGTGTCCATCGGAAATTTTTAACCGTACGGTTCGCGATCCGCTAAATGTTTGCTCATTATTCCGCAGCGTATTTATGCTCGAGCGGACAAATGGTTTTCTGTCGAAATGAAGGGGTTGGGTCACGTTGGTTATCGTTCTCGATTCGACGATCTCCGCGTACAACTTCAGCGCGGAAACTTGTTAGCAGGAAACACGAGACCGCTTACATACCGAATGCAAATTCACCGACGGCAAGAAATTTTCTAGAATCCAAACACCCCAGCAATCTAAGAAACCGTCCGAACGAATCTTCGTGGTCCACTGAACTCGCAGCTGCGTACAGAAAAACGGATACAAAATGGTGGATGAAACCTTTTTGTTTTCTCTCTCGAAGCCTTTATTTGCTTTTTTCTCTCGTTACTTTCTAAGATACTTTATTTTACATTTTGCAGAAATACAGGTTCTTGTGTATCTGCGTTTGTTTGGATTCATAACATTAACGAAGTTATAGATTAGTTATGAACAAGTGTCTGCTCGCTGACAGTTACACGGTCCCCACTATCAGATTGCCTGTCCCCCCACTATTTGTTAATCCGTACCTCTACAAATCAACATGCAACTTGCTATTAATTACATACCCTGTGACATACAGATTCCAACTTGCACACCCTGAACAGCTTGTCGAGCAAAAGTACAAAAAGATTATACGAAAGCTTCATTTAGATGCATGTTCTTTTCTTGTAGGTGATTTCGTTACTTTTAAACGCAATTTTATGGACGCATGTACCTAGCATATAAATTACAGATCGTTTATCGTTTGAACGATGATAAACAATGACCTCCACAATTATCTAACATTTATCAGAACTGTCACTCGTAACTGTTCCTGCGAAAATCAAGGATTTAGGAAGTGTGGAACGTCACTCGATGTCCGTAATATTAAAGTATCACAGACGTGACAATTTATAACAATATTTGCTAGCGAGGCAGCGGTAATTCTTTTTGGGAGGAAGATTAACAAAGAACGATGATTCGACGTAAGTATATTTACTTGGATTAATACCGGCAATTTATTGCGCGGTTAAATGTCACAGGTTTCGCACTTCCGTTGGGCAAACTTGAAAATGTCGCGTTGTATTTATAGAGTTCAATTAGAGCCGCCGTGTGTGCATTTTTAAATCGAATTTCGTTTCACCGTTCGCACGTTCTAACGGTGTATATGTTAATTGGTATCTTCACTGTTATGTTTGAATTACACGAAAGCACACTGTGGACATTGTATTATTCCTCGCGGGCTTTTTTGTCGATTTAACAACTTCTCCACGGACGATCGTACTCACGAGGATTGCAGTAATTTCCGTAGTTTCGCGCCGAGTTCGAATATTCTTCCGCGGTGTTTCATTGCATTCTGTACGCGTCGTAACCCTTATCACGAGGCGAGCAATTCGCTTCTGGTGGCCAGACCGCAACTGGAAGTGCCGGCGATGATAATCGTTTCATTAAGTCCGTACCCTACACTTACGTTGCCAGCCAGCAAGTTGACAGAGGTGGCGAGCGCGACGAACGACACAGCTGTCGTTATTTATGATCACCGCGTGTCCAATGCGAAGATGCGACGAATTCTCGGAGCGTCAAATAAAAATTGCACAGGGAATTTTACGGGCATTCAAAAATAAATGGAAAAAGGGATAGCGAAGATGGAAAAAAGTGAAACGTCTCGAACAGCTATGCGTGAAATTTTACGAGCATAAAAAATAAAATATAAAAAAATGGGAAAAAACGATTCGAGCAAGTTGCATATTTTATGAAATATCGATTGGGAATTTGCAATCTTTTGACGTATTTTAATTTAAAATTGCTCGAATTTTTTCGGGAGTAAATAGCGGAAAATATTGAAAAATGTGGTGGGTGGTTATTTGGTATTAAATATTCAAATAGCTGGATATTGGGATGTTAGGATTTTAGAATTTTAGAATTTTAGAATTTTAGAATTTTAGAATTTTAGAATTTTAGAATTTTAGAATTTTAGAATTTTAGAATTTTAGAATTTTAGAATTTCAGAATTCTAGAATTTTAGAATTTTAGAATTTTAGAATTTTAGAATTCTAGAATTTTAGAATTTTAGAATTTTAGAATTCTAGAATTTTAGAATTTTAGAATTTTAGAATTTTAGAATTTTAGAATTTTAGAATTTTAGAATTCTAGAATTTTAGAATTTTAGAATTTTAGAATTTTAGAATTTTAGAATTTTAGAATTTTAGAATTTTAGAATTTTAGAATTTTAGAATTTTAGAATTTTAGAATTTTAGAATTTTAGAATTTTAGAATTTTAGAATTTTAGAATTTTAGAATTTTAGAATTTTAGAATTTTAGAATTTTAGAATTTTAGAATTTTAGAATTTTAGAATTTTAGAATTTTAGAATTTTAGAATTTTAGAATTTTAGAATTTTAGAATTTTAGAATTTTAGAATTTTAGAATTTTAGAATTTTAGAATTTTAGAATTTTAGAATTTTAGAATTTTAGAATTTTAGAATTTTAGAATTTTAGAATAAGGCATTGGGATATTGGAATATTGGAATATAGGCTGTTCAGATATCTGTATATATCTGGGGGTGTCTGGATATTGGGTTATTGCGATGTGGAAATATTTAGATAATTAGAAGTTTAGGTATTCAGATATTTGGATACTGTGGTATTGGAACATTGAAACACTAGGTACTGGTTTATTGCTGTACAAGACATTGAGCTACTGGAGTATTAAAATGTTTGACATTTGTTACATTCTAGATACTCAATAATACTTAATACTTTGTAACTGTTAAATTGAAATAAATCTTAGTTATAATTATCAACTTATTTAAATTACTAATTATTTAAATAAACCTTTCTCTCCATAACGCATACCTTTTACTATAAGAAAACACGATAAAATCAAAATCGATATATTCGCACCATAACCTCCTTTTTACAAAGCACGTCACACATTCTATTTAAAAAAAAAACTGAAATAATCTTACATTTATTTACGTTTCTAAAATTCATGTTATAATCAACTAAAACTAACAGTTGGTGATAATCATTTTAGCATAACAATGTGAACACGTAAACCACAATGGTTCTCATTTTACAGACTTTTACTTGATCTGAGTAATCACGAATGAGGTTATAATTAGAAAGAAATAAATTGGTCTGAGTTTTTTCTTGCTGTTTATTTGCAAAATTGTTGACAAAGTATTTGGCTTGCTATTCACGTTGCATTTGAATGCTTTGGTTACTGTTTCCCGATGGGAAGTACGACTTTAAGGCGGTCAATGAAACCGCTGCTGTTATCGGTGTCGCTGATACTGCGACCGACGTAACGTAGTGCACACTCAGCTAGAATTTTAAATGCTCTCTTGGTGTGCACTAGTCGTTCACCTGGTAGGTTCAATAACCCTTTTCCTAATAAAAAAGACGACGCTAAGGGATACTAAAGAAACCGAGGACAACTTGAGAACGTTGCCAAGAAAGAATATCTTTGCACAAAATATCAAACTAATCAGCACTAAATTGGTACTAAAAGTACCCATCCCATTTACCTAAATTTACCAAACTATACTTATACATTTATAAAAACACAAAAAATAAATTAACTACAAAAGAGAGTATACAAAAATCTTTCCTGAACTATAAAAGAAAATAAGAACTATAAAAGATATAAATACAAATAAAATTTCGTAAAATTGAAATTGCAAATGCATATTTGCAATTTCCATAATTACAGTGTCCGAAATAGACTCTCGGTATATTGCTACCCTTATGATCTTTTCGATTGCAGCATAACTTAGAGATGTTACTTAATTTTCTGGAGGAAAGAGTAGTGTTCGAATCGATAAAGGACATTGAAATTCCATCGTTTCATCAAGAATTTACTGCACGGTGAATCGAAGATGGTTTGATCGATTCGTTGGTCGTGTACACACAAGATATTGTCGCTATAGGAACCGAACATTTATGGCCGACGTCGAGAAAACAGAAATTGCAGTGTGATTTCACAGGAATCTACGGAGATATTATGCTTTACGATTCGGTCATTACGACCCATTCAGGACTCGATTGAGCTGCTCGTAATCCGATAATGATCGAAACACCATGCGTGTGCGACGAAAAGAAGGAAGAAGAGAAAACAGAGGTTTCTTTCGGACCACGCACCGATGACATTTATCGAACCTGTAATCTACCGACGCGATTCATGTACCCACGTGAGTCTGAATAATTCATTGGTACTAGCCTATCAATGGTTCATCAATAGCGTGTTGCAATCGTAACGTTACTTTCGTGAAACGTTCATCTTTTCGAAATGCTTGGTTTTCGACATTAATGTAATCTTTGATCACGTTTCTTAACGTCGACAAAATTTAATTGCTGAAAATAGAGTACTTAGTTGCTTTATGTGTCTGTTTATGAGCGTCTTCATTCGCTGGTAGTGATTAAAGGCAACTATAAATTTACACAGCTATCATCTTTTCGCGTTAAATGAGTCCATAGAATTTAAGGTTCGCCTTCATGATATTACGTTTCGTATTAAATGAAAATTTCTCTTCGGGTACGGTGCTCGTTAAAAAGAACCGCATTATGCGATAACATTGGCGTAACTAGAATCTTTTTCTGGCCTCTTCCAGCTTCTCTAATTTTAATGACTATGGCTCGTACACCAAATATTCTGTGTTTTTTAAATATTTATTTTAGAGATTCTACAATTTGAATATTGGTATAAATTTGTAACACTGTTTAAGAAGAGTCATTTGAATAATTCAAAATTACAATTGTGAGATATGATTATAATAATTTATAATGTGGAAGTACTAGTATTGTAATAATCTAAAAAAAGATCTAATTTTAAACTGCAATTCAGAAGTACTATTTTAATAATCTAACAAGAAAACAAAAATTAATGTAAAATTCGTCCTAGAGCTCGAAGCTTCAGAAAATTAAGTAGTAAAAGATTATCTAACTAATTAGACGAATAAAGAGAGAAATAGTTCTGAGAACATTTGGATTACTTTATACCCCTTTAAATTCGTCTTGAGAAATTTCGCGTAACGCGAAAGCACATCGTTTCGCCGTAGACTCCGCAATAAGAAGTTCTTCGTAGTGAAACGATAACGTTCTGCTATTAATAAATCCGTACCGACGATCGTTACGTTCCTCGAGGCTTATCGGCAATGCAGACATTTTTGCATATGTCATAGGAACCCTTCACAAGATAGTCATTGTTTCAAGCTTACGCGTTTCTTCCACTTTCACCAGACATTCGACGTCAAACAATTACATCGTCTACACGAAAACACTACAGCCATTTTGTTTGAAGTTCGCTTGATCGAATTACACCTACGTTTCCCTTCAAAGGAAATAATGCATATTCAATCTGTCAGATTATTCCGTGCTTCGGGAATACACAGCTGTCAGATCAAAGCAACAAAGGTTAACAAATTTCTTAGTGAACCGAGCTTGAAAAGGAATATAAAAATCGAGCAAACAAAAGGTCCAGAATTATGAATTTTAACGTGGGGAAAATTTATTTCGAACAATAAGCATAGCTCGATTTCAATAAAATTGAAAACGTTAACCTCATCGAGATCGGAACAGAGGGTCTGTGTTTCCAGAGAGCAATTGGCGTTTAACGGTTCTAAAATGAATAAAACATTTCTATGGAGACTCGATCGACGAGTTATGTTACTGCAACCTAGTGATGGATAAATATCGAAGATCTCACGGGCACTGTTTCACGAACAGGATTCCACAATTTCAAATATATGAAAATTTTCAAATCATAAATTTACAAGTTTAGAAATTTATAAAATCATATGGTTACGACTTTAAACTTCCAAATTCTGAAAATCACAAATTCCAAGTTTAAGAATTGTTAAATTTTCAAAGTGATAAGCATAGAAATTTTAAAAATATCCAAGAAATTTTAGAAATTATTTTCCAACATTCTCAAACTCACAAATTTTAAAGCTCTCAAGTTCTCTAATATATAAACCTCCAAATCAAGTAGAGTAAAAATTTTGAAACTCGAGTTAAAATAAAAAATTTGAATTTAGGAAAAAATAAAGTGTTCGATTAGCTTTCACTATAAGACCCTTGATGTCCTCTTCCAAGAACGTCCCTCCTACAGTTGCATCCAAGACAACGGTCGCACTGATCGCCGGTGCACAGACCCCGAGGTCCGCGCCCTCGCAGTAGCTCATCACTGGTACAACCGATATGTTTATCCAGTGGTATCTGTCGAACGGTAACGGTCGGTTTATTCCGTCGACAGCACGTCGAAACGCTTCCTCGCGCATTCAGTGCGTATCCAGCATCTGAGCACACCATGTGCTTCCTCTTGCTCGTTTATCTCCTGTTATCGGTCACCGCTCAAGACGTTAGCACCGAGGAGGTGGACTGCCAAGTTTACAACCATCTGTACGTTTGTCTGGCCAACGGTGTGTTGCACAGCGTCTCGTTCGAGGATGTTAACGCTGTACAAACCATCGAGGACATAGAGCTACATTTGGAGGGTTTAAGGATTCTGGACATAGCCAAGGACGCTTTCGTCGAAGTGGCTAACTCTTCTGCCCTTTACATCCGCGACAATCAGTTATCTGTCATTTCCAGACATTATTTCTCTCCTCTGGATCAATTAACGTACCTGGATCTGAAGAACAATAGCCTCGTTGATATAGAAGATGGAGCGTTTATAAAACTACGCAGTTTAGAAACGTTGCTTTTGGATTACAACAATATAAGTTCCTTTCGACCAGCCATGTGGAGGGGTCTAGGCGACCTTCACGAGTTATACGCAACGAATAATAATATCGTATTGAAAAGGAATATGTTCAAAGGACTCAGACATCTGGAAACGTTGGCTCTGGACTCGAACGAGATCACGGAAGTGCCAGTTGGGGCGTTCAATGGACTGCCTCACATCGATCTTTTATATTTGTCCAGGAATAAAATCTCCTCCTTGCAGCCGGACGTATTTCGCGGACTCGGCGAAATCAACGAACTGGATCTGGGAAGAAATCAACTGAAAACCATTTCCGGAGGAGTTTTCCGTTACCTGAAGAACTTGAACTCTTTATGGTTGAATGGAAATCAGATCGTCATGCTTAAGGCGGACAGCTTCGAAGGACTGGACAATTTGTTGCTACTTTTTTTGAACAACAACGAGCTACGATTCGTCGACATGGCCGCGTTTGCTAGGATGAAGAACGTCACCGTTGACCCTGGTTTCAAGATACGCGGATTTGTATTGGACAACGTTTCGAAAGTGCAGGGACGGTTTCGGTGTGAGAACGTCGAGTATCAGTTGCCGTACGAGTGCACGAAGATGGAACTATAATTTTGAATTTTAGGGCAGTGATGGGTAGAGGGTGCACGAAATTGAGGAAGATGAAACTTGCAGATATTTGAAAATTTGTGAATTAAAATATTTGAGAACTTGAGAACTTGAGAACTTTGGAACTTGAGAACTTTGGAACTTGAGAACTTTGGAACTTGAGAACTTTGGAACTTGAGAACTTTGGAACTTGAGAACTTTGGAACTTGAGAACTTTGGAACTTGAGAACTTTGGAACTTGAGAACTTTGGAACTTGAGAACTTTGGAACTTGAGAACTTTGGAACTTGAGAATTTGAGAATTTGAGAATTTGAGAATTTGAGAATTTAAAAATTTGAGAATTTGAAAATTGTCAAACTTGGAAATTAGAAAATTTGAGAACTCAAAAATTCAAGAACTTGTCAAATCATCAAACAACCAAATTAGTTTCTGAATTAAAAAATGTGAAAACTATAAACCTACCCTCATTGCTGTACGAAGTGCATACCACTGCCAGTGAACTCTTCAATCTGCCCATCACTGTTTTACAGTATTGTATTAAGACTTTCACACATTTTTTAATTATTCTGACAGTGAAAATGAGAATTCCAACTAAATATAAATTGAAAGATTTGATGTTATGTGTTCCTGTTTATGATAAGTTTTTTTTATCACGACTTATGTAAAATAACAACTTGAAAATATAGCATTCATTAAGACAGGGGTATAGTCAAGTTTTTTTTGAGAAATAAAGAACAATTTTATTCGATGAGGGTTGTTTTTCCAGGAGTTTTCGAGGGATATCGTCAGGACGAGAAACCTCTTCCACATCCTTGTTACAGGAGTACGTCGATGGACTACGGATGGTACGCACCGAATATTCACACAGTACCCACAAGATATTACCCTCGAAATACTTCTTTTAGTGATAGCCAAGCTCTTGGTGGCATGTATCGAAACTGCTCCCTTAACACGGAATTGGACAAAACCCCTATTTAAATTCTTCACTTATTAATAATCTATGCCTTCCAATGTACGATTTTCTATTCATAGTGCATATGTAACAAACCATCACGTAATATTTGTTTGTCTACACATCGCTTTTAAAAGCTTTTAATTTTTAAATAAATCTGACAACATACACTGTCAATTCTGATATACTTTCGATAATTTCTAAATTTCCTCTATATACCGAACTTTTTCTAATAAAGCTAATAAAACAAAAGAAAATGTATTCAAATAAATTGGTTCCTTCTACCAAAAAAATATTATGATAAAAAATTACTCCTAGCGAGAAGAATCTTTATCTCTCTAATAGACTCTAATAAACTTGATAATAAACTTGATATTCTAGTAAAAATATCGTAAATAAAAAATGAGGCAAGGTTTTTATGTTTGTGAGTATAGGTTGCGAAATTAACAAGATTCAGGGATATAATACTTTATATGTATATATATATTTTTCGTTTTATTATTACATTTTAGCTTACGTATCGCAGTAATCGTATTTGTTAACAGACCCTACACGACCACCCTTGATTACACGGTGTCCCGTCGCTAGTAAGGATTAAAAGTGTGCCTTTCTTATTACGATTACCGGAATTATTGTTTTTTTTTTTATTCATTTTACGTTCACTACCTTTGTCTTCGTTTACAGATTTACTAGGATTTATCGTCAAGTTCTGAAACAACTCTGCGCAACTCAACTGCGGAAGTATCATAACATTCTTTATAATCTTGAGTGCATGCCATTCGTCGATTACGCTGCTTAGTATGAACATTATTTACTGATAATTATAACTTCAACATGTATATATATATATTTATATATTTATAAATGTGTGTACATAACACAATGAGACAGCTCAATCCGTCATAAGAGTTCGTAATATTTCAATGTATTAACAACCATAACGACCTCAAAAACGTTCCGCACGTTTCACAGTCAAATATGGCAATATTTGTCCAATGAGAGGATGAAACTCTGTCTAACGTATGTCCGTGTTGTTCAAGGGCCCACGTCGAACATCTCACGCGAACAACAAATTCAATATAAATTCGATCGATTTTTATTCAAACTCTACGAAAAAGAATCGAGAGGGTTTTCTCGCTCGATCAGCGCCATCTTTCGCTCAGAGATTTTGCACGCCACGCCACGTATCAAAATTCTCTGAATGGCGTCGCGTGAAAAACTGCGCGAAATCGAGTGAATCAGTAATCGAATCCTCTGCGTATCGCCGTATCGAGACGCTCAAACTCGAGTTAACAGCGAATCAACGTGAGATTGATCGTAAGCCTTTCCGAATCGTCGTCGTTGATAAACTAGACCCGTGACGCGACGACAAAGATACTTGACTCCTGATGAAAATTTAATTAAGGCCATGAAATGATCACCGGGCATCAAGTGTCGTTGATCCTTCTCATCGTCATCCACGAAAGATCTCGATGCTCGATGAAATTTCGTGCTCGTTATCTACTGGTCTCTTTCGGTTGTTCCATACCCTGACGATACAATCGAATTGACAATCTCGAACATTCATCCGGAATGATCTACAGTTGACGATCTAGGGTTGTTAAAATTGAACTCGCGAGATAACGAGCACTCGACGTGCACCCGAATATCTCTTTACACGTGTCCTCTCCTATCTATACACAGTCCTATACATTGTACTACATATTTCCTTGTAAGTCTCTCGAATTCTCAATGTGCTGCGCTTAACATAGTTTTACGTTTACTGGTTTTGGAGCTCCCTCCATTTATATTTCGGTGATGAGTGAATCCTTAACAGCTAAAACGATGACAGATAGAACTCGCATTTTACGCAATCGCTTAAGAACCTTTCTCCTTCCTTCTTCGCGTTTTACATAGTGGCTAGGTAGAACGGTAATAAATGGTCGTACGTTCGAGGGATCGGTAATTAGTTGTGACCGATTCGATCGTGCCAGCGATGATCGTTATCTCTCCATTGATCATTCGTTGTTGCCTCCTCGATATTCTGTAATCGAGACGCCCGAAGTTATACATTCGAGCAGTCTTGATTATGGGTACAGAAGAAAAAAGAACACGGGGAGAACGATCGACGATGACGCGATCGAATCGTGCGATCGAACCCGATTGTCTGAGACTTCCATCGGAGGCTCGATCGAGGTGGATCCATAGGGGTAGGTTTATGCGGTTTCGCGACGCATCAGGGATACGCGCGTCGCGAAAGAGAACAACATCGAGATTATACTAATCCTACTCTCTCACACATGTCTCGTTCGAAAGGAGTATCTCCCTCGTTATTACCTTATATTGTCGTTACAATTGATATCGAATATTGGCATATAGAGGGGCACGATTCGGTGACTCGTGAAACGTTTATATTGGGCAAGTTTTGAATAGCCAATTGAATCAATTTGTACCTTTAAAAGGTTTGATCTTGTCGATCGATGGCGATCAACAAGTAATCAAAAGTGTCCAAATTCATGGACACTGATGTGCATTCTGATGAGAATCGAAAATTTTTTAACTTAGCAATCTGGTAATTTGGTAGATTGGAATAATTTAAAAAATTCAGAAATATAAAAATTTGCAAATTTTAAATCTAACTCAGAGCTTCAAATAGAACCTTGTAAATTTGGAAATAGGAAAATATAGGAATTTTGTTTGCACTGGACAAGTTTGCCCGATATAATTGGTCAGAGACACCGATCGAACCCCAATTCGTAATAATTATTCGCTGTTTTTTTACTCCTCGTATAATATAGCATTCCGACCGATTTACAATTAATTAGACCTGAAATCTTCCTTACATCTTACAACGTCGTGTACGTCCGTCGAACAATAAGGTTGGTTCCTCCGTTGTTCATCCCGGGCAATAAGCTATTTATTAACTGCCTCGTATCATAGTATATAATATACGTTTATGCATATATCGTCATTAAATAGTCATGTATCTGAGAGTACCAGAGTCAAGTGATTATAGTACATGTGACTAGCACTCGTTTTGAAATCAAGGAGATAACATACAGGTTACATATAGCGTCTAACATACTCGCTAGCTTATCTATCATAATGAATTTGACCTTAACCATTGCTGTTACTGTTAATATTATTCTTAAGATTCGTGACACAGAGACACTGAATAATTATAATGAAGGGACGAGCATTCGAACGATCACACGTACTGTATCCAACGCAAGCTTTTTATTATAATTGTGCGAGTATGCTTCTCGATTCACCCATTTCATATTCGTTGTAGTGATTTCGCACAACTTTGTAGACTTTTGAAAAAAGAGAAAAATACACAAGTGAAACTCTATTATTATTACAGAATTTCTATTTGATAATTCAAACTTTGAGTGATACATAAAAAAAATTATGAAAGAAAAAAGCAAAAAAATCACTGAAAATTTAAAGTAAAGATCGTTGGATACTTACGCTGATACGGTTTCGATGTACAGTAGACTCTCGCTCAATTGCCTTTACACTTCCATGCACACTATCAACACTCTCCACGTCACTTACCATTATACAGTGTATGGAGATCCATGGAACTTGTCGGATACAAAGAGCTTTTTCTATAATAGAGTACCCTTAGAAAAGCTCACGAGTGCTGCTATGCACGGTGCATATAACTGCAAGAGCGAATTCTTTTCCTAACTAATAAGGGTCAAATACAGTTGCCACTTATGAAACAAAGAATTTCTCGCTCTTACAGTACTGCTTTGCGATGGTGGTATAATGGGAGTCTACTGTGCAACGTCGAACGCTCGACATTTTCGACGAGATTATTAAAATCGACATCACCTAATGTGTTCTAAGCTAGTGACGGGTCAATTGCTCGGTTAAAATTGGCGAATCTATCACTTTTGAGATTTTGAATTTTCAAATTTTAGAATTTGAAATTCAGGAATTTGTGGACTGAGGGGTTGAAGGTTTTAAGGGTTTTGAGATTTGAAGATTCAAGGATTTAAGAATTTAGGGATTGAGGTATTGAGTGGTTGGGAAATTAAAAGATTTAGGGATTTCAAGGTTAGAAAATTTTTGTAGCTGATGATTTGAGGATTTAGAAATTTGAAAATTTTGGAATTTAAAAATTTAGGGATTGTGTAAAATATTTTAGAACTCGAAGATTCAGGGATTAAGAAAATTAGCAAATATCGAAATTTGATAATACAAAAATTGAATAACTTGATGAATTGAAAATATTTTAAATTTGATCATCAGTGATAGCACGTCATCTACATCCAGGCGCAGTTGCCCATCACTACCTTAGATCATCTAATACAATGTGTTTCGTAATTCATCTCGCGATTTTGCATCGCGAAAGAATCGAAATTCACGATGATAACACGAAAGTACTCTATCGCAACATTATTGATCCTTTAAATCCTTTAAGCCCTAAAGATCCTTTTAATCCAAGGCATCTAAGCTTAGTTCCACGAGCTTAAAATATCTACGGAACGTTAAATCTTAGCCAACAACGGTATCAAGTGACGCAAGGACCCTAAATAGGTTAGCTTAATCGTAACGCTACTTCCGGCAACAAGGAAAATGATGCTAGACAACGAAGAAGATCGATAACACCGTGAAAAAACGAGACACGAGACGGTGCAAATATTTTTCTTTTTTTTTTCTCTTTCTAGAATCCATTAGCCTAGTTCGGTATTGCTGGCACATGGTTATCTACAAATTATACTTTACTCGTACATCGAAAAACACCATCGAAATTAACGAACAATAAATTGTATATTTCAAAATGGCTGCTCACTACATCACACGGGCACTAGAACGAATGTTAAACGTCGTTGATCAAGGATTCTAACACGATCAAGCAACGAAATGCTTGAAGATGTCCGTTTGATTAATGTCCGAGTCGTACGATCATCCGTATACGATTACTTATGACATAATTAATTATTGCGAATGTAAATTCCTACTATCTTCGATCTTCGAGTTAATCGTTTCGTAGAAACTAGTCGATTGAACCGAAAGGTCGTTTCGTTTTTGTGATATTTTTACTTAAATATTCTTATTTACATTTCATTTTATTTCTCAATGCTCTGGATAGCTTCACATACGAGCTTTTAAGACTATTCCACTTTTAGTTCTTTTTAAATTAAGAAGTTTAATGTAGAAAGAATCTCCATCTTTAATGTAAAGCAACTCTTAGCAAAACTCTTAAAAATTAAAAAATGAGGTTACAAATCAGAATGTAAAAACGAAACCAACTTTCGATTCAACCTAACAATTTCGCTATAACAATTATTTGTTGACTATGAAAATTGCATCGACCCCAGCTTAATTTCTTTTTACGACTAATATCAGGTTCAGGTAAGTGCAATCGTAATTATACGATCACTAATTGTCTAAATGAAACGCCCGTCGGTAAGATGTTACCGACACAGGAATCATCGATATGCATGCAGAAATCTGATGTCAATTCTCGTTTGGCGGTTCTGGAATTGTAGAACCGTTTTCACAGATATTAAACGGATGGTCGTTTAACACGTTGATTGCACACATGTTTCGATACTAGTTAGAGTCTTCCTATTATTTCCACACTAGTTCGTTCCATAGTAATTTCAGTTCAATAAAAGAATTCCTTGTGTAGATGACGTACACTTATGGGAATTCAAATCTTGACGCCACGCACGATGACGTGTTGATACACGGAGAGAAAACGTGTTAATTCGCGGTGTTAATCCGTGGTCAATCAACGTGTTAATACGATGCCAAATTCGGCTTCCAAATGGATAATCGCTAAGATATTTCCGACGAAGCTAATTTTAGCCGTCACAGTGATCGAAGTCGATGCCGTTGATTCGTCTAGACTGCACTTTTATGTACCCAGCTGCCTCTTCTATGTTTCTATCCTAGCTAGTGCATGAACTTGCACCCCTGAGATATTCGTTATCTTTAACCAAGTCTACATAAACAGTACGGATCGAACATGCGCGCTGTTCCTTTACTTTTAACCAGTCTGTCGAGCTTTCGTTTCGTTTCTCCGCGTCGTGGCGTCAGCTCCGAAAGCGAGTCTCTTCAGCTTCTAATTACGGAAAGCTTTGTACTTGACCGAGCGATTCCAGCTGGTAAGATTGTCCATGATGTATGTACGAATTTCTATTTCATTATATCGTTACAATACCGTCTCGATAACTGTCGATATCTAAATCTCGCGTTCGCCCACGGCACAGTCTCGATATATGGCTGTCAGTTACGTGACTACGGAGATTTCCACTTCATGGACTTAGTTTTTATATTAGACGTATGGAGAAATTTAGGAGAGTCAAACTGATGAGATTTCAAAGTTATTAATTTAGGAATTGAGAAATTTTGAAATTAGGGAATTTAGATATTAACAATTTGATTGTATAGGAAATAGGGTATTTAGAAACTTGAGGATTTGAGAATTGATTATGAAGTTTGAAGAATTAAGGGGTTAAAAAATTAAGCAATTAAAGAATTAATAAAAAATTTCAAATTTACAAATTTGATAGTTTTAAAATATGAAAATTCAAAAATTTAAGGTATGCATGTTTGCAAATAAATAAATGTCGAACATCTAATTCTAGTAAGTTTCGTTCTGATTTTTTAAGTCCCATGTTAATCACCTCATGGAATGAGCTCCTACATTGCACTTTTCACAAGTTTTGCTTTCAGTGCCATATAACGAGACTCGTATTCGTGGAAACGCGAGAATTATGAAATTATACAGCTCTGAAAGCTAACCCGAAGCTTCTGTTCTATTCTCGCGATTCTATTCTCGTACGCTCTATCCTTCCTACGAATCATTGCCTGTCGTATGGACAATTGATCTGAACGAAATGTTCAAGCCGAAGAAAATGTTCCGAGCCTATGCAGTGCACATTCGAGGTAAACTAATGCTGAAGCGACTAAAATCGTTGAACGTAGAATAAATTATCGCGATGCCGTGCCTATCGTGAAACGTGATCGAACGGTACGAATCGAACGCTCGGTGTTAGAATGTGTTAGATTCTGATCGAAATTCAATGTACCTTCGTTCACTGTCGATCTCCATAGTTGGACGGTGTATCTGCGTTTATCCACGATGTCGAGACGCGATGAACGACAAACAGCTCGTTGCGATGATCGTGTAAATGGTGCACGTGTTTTCGATATATTATATATAAAAAGTACAAACAACTGATCTTACGGTTAAGTGCACGGTGTGTTGTGTGTAGGTGCGATTAGTGTTCCGTGCGTTTTACGAATTCAGTGAGAAACGTGACAAGAAGGACACTTAAGTATCAAGGCACATCGAAAACCAAATCGTCGTACGTCTATTACTTCAGAAATTAATTTTAATTGATCACCTTGTTGCTCTAACGAGTAACTAACTTTCTAACTAAACCTAGACTGTGATACATTGACCGATCGTTAATTGTGCAGTACAGGATGGATTAAGTTCACGTCTTTTGTTTACGTTTTATTATTTAACTTAACATCGAGAATTAACCCATTTACTGCCTTCGACAAGATTACTTTCAGATACTTTTACTGAAGACTAACATAATTTTTGTTAAAACTTTGCCAATGTAAAATATCTTCCTTATCTTTACCATGTATATACATTGGTGCCGATCTTGAAGCATACATACTGATTACAGAAATTTAAATTATTCCACTAATTTCAATAATATATTGAAAATATTGTTTCTCAAAAAATTTTTGTCAACGTTCACCTCAAAACAAATAATTAATTTACATTGCTTTTACAATTACTGTGCTAGCATAGACAACTACTGTACAAGCACACTGCAATGACAAACTTCAGATGTACTTGACAAATATATAGTATTACTTGACAACAGTTAATAACTAGAATCTATAGAATAAAATTTTAGTAAATATGAAAGATTGGCAGTTAATGAGTTAAATCGAACAGAAAACAAAAAGGCAATCCTATGTCCCGTATTTCCCTTTCGCAACCCTACGCGTGTCTTATCTTATCCCTGCAACTAACTAAACCAATTCAAACCAACTTCGCAATTTTTATCGGAATGAAATTATATCGAGATTCGAAAGTAACTAGGAACATAATGTTGGAAGGAATAACATTTGTATTTTCCTTTCAAAGCTGACACCACGAGGTTTGTCTTCGTCGTAATACGTTTATCAGCTCTTAAGCTAAGATAAATTGAGATCATTGGATAAAGTTCGTCTGTTTACTTCTTTTTCGTCGTTATCGACATTGCCGTAACTAGGATTTTCTATGCTGGATTCCTGTAAATTCACTAGTAGTCTTAGTGCATGATTATGCGAAGCATTACCTAGTCTTTTGGGGGATTTGGGGATTCTGAAGGATATTTGGGGTTTTGGGTTCAATGCTGGGAAGTTTGCAAATTTGGTGATTTGAGAATTTGGAAATTTGGACATTTGAGTATTGGGAAATTTGGGACTTTAGGGATTTAGGAATGTAGAAATTTGAAAATTTGAAAAGACGATGATTTGAGGAATTGGGATATACAGATTCAAAGGTTAAGAATTTGGGGATTTGAGGAGTTGGGATGAGTGCTTAGGGATTTAAAAATTTAGTGGTTAAGAAACTCAGAAATTAAGAACTTTGGGATTCGCAAGTCTAAGACTTGGAAATCGGGAATTTAGGAAATTGAAAATTCAGTAATTCAGAAATTTTAGAATCAGATATCGAGACTTGGTAATTTCCAAACTTCTGAATTTCAAAATTTCGAAATATCCTAGATCCTACTCTCGTAGGCCCACATTTTAGCCACCCTCCTACCTAGTTACGTCAATGATCATAGATCGATTTCCCTTCTATCCAGCCGGTACTGAGTCAAAGAAGCATCGAAAAATTAGGAAGCAAGCGAACGCGTTGATATTTGCAGATTACCAAATGTTATCTCGGTATATTTCTTTTGCTCGATCGCAAAATCGCAAGTTAAAGAATGCCCGTATTTTCTTCGCTCCCGCGACGCCTGGCGGTCGCTTTTTCTCCCACGCCGTTCCTAGTTCACGAACCCGTTTATAAACATTTTGATTTCATTCGGTATTGTTCTTAAACTCTACGGAGCAACGAACGTCTCCTTTTTCCCCCGAATTTTCTCGGATGAAAATGTCGAAAAAAAAGAAGCGATCCGTTATCGGAATGTAGGACAGTTTTCAACATCGAGCTGCTCTCTCTATCCAAAGCGACCAATTTTGACATTATCCAAATCGAAAGATCGTCGGTCGTAGGAATTCCCTTTCTTTTTGAATTAGCCGAAAATATGTAGTATTCATGAAACGCGAACCGACGATTTACAGAAGAATTTTGTCGCCGTAGCAGCCGTTTCGTCCAAACGTGTTTGCCTAGTTCGCACGCACGATGTCAACCTACTGTCCGTTTTCGAAATCTTAATGACTATTTGTGCGCTTAAGATACAGACTCGTAGATCTTGTTCTTAGAAACTGGCCAAAGGTTTGTCGTTCGGCCAGCAACCGATCTACGATGTCTTCTCTAGCCAAATGTTCAAGTATAATGCCCGAATCTCCTCTTTTTTGGTTTCCTCAATCATCGTTGAATGACGTCGGCTTATAAATACTTTTTAACAATTTTACAAATATTTCACTGTAAATCTTTCGTCATCCATTCAATTTATAATCCAACCTTTCTATCTTTCTTTCTTTTTTTTTTCTCTCGTTTCTTCGTTCCTTTCCTTCTGTCTATTTTATAATCGAAAGTTAAGCCTAAAAAGTAGACGCCTGAAGTAAAGTCGGATGAGGAGATGACAGGGGCCTCTATGGTACTGTTTCCTGTTGGAATCGAAAAACCCAAGTGGCAGCGGTTCCCGTAAAACGAGACAGACGAGTATGCAGAACGGATACGTCGATGGTAACCCAACATAACCGGACACGCATGGAAAACTATGATTTACCTCGTATTAACCTGAGAATACTTCTAGCCGCTATTTAAATGCTGAATACATCGAATACATAGAATCTACATTACTCTTTTCTTATTTTTCTCTCTTTAATATACATAAACGACCACGGCACTCTTTTTTAAATCCCCCCGAAATTTTTTCGTTCCCTTCCCTTATCGAAAATACATCTAGACCTATCGAACGCGCGATTTTAATGAGTGAAAAATTGAAAGCAATGTAGCCGCGAATAGCTGGTTAAAACCATTGTTGTTTAACCTCTTCAAGGACCTTCGAATCTAATTTTTTATGAACAATTATATTTTACTTAGTTTAAATAGAAATTATGTTAAAATAATTTCAAACCTAAGAACATACAAAAGAAATGACATTACTTAATTTAAAGAGAAATAAGTATGTATTATAAATATGTTCTTGAAGAGGTTAATATAAAAATTGCAAAAACGTCCGAATTGCAACTAAAATTATTGAATGAAAACAAAACGTTAACGAGTTTTTCACCGCCGTGGACCGTTGGCAAAATGTACACCTTTATATCGCGAGTGTCGTTTAATCACCTTCGATAATCTGCAAATATATCGGCGTCGCGCTTGCTTTTTCAATAAATCTTAAACATTTATGTGCCGAGTGTTCTCAATGAGCTCTTACACTTAAACGTAAAACTATCCGTAAACTTCTCAGAAGTTAATGGTAAATTACGTGTAAAAGGAATGATCTTGAATGGAAGAGTTTAAATCAACTCATTTTCGCCTTAAATACCTTCTCTTTTCGACTAACTTAATAGGTAATATGACTTGCTATGCTCCAGTACGTCCAGTGCATCCAGTTTACAGAACAGTCCGGACTGTTCTGTAAATTTACATGTCTCCGAAGATACCAGCAAATGTTTTCCGCAGATTCTTCATCGTGTCCTCGGTATCCTCGCTTTGAGATTGACTGCCTTGTCTGTGAAATGGTACTCTCGATGGTGGAGGTTCCTCTTGACGTCGGCCGACTGAAGGAGCGCTGCTCACTGTACTGGATTGCGATGCTGTATGCAACAAAATATGATATTTTGTAGTTTTGGTAATTATTGAATAATTGTTATTTGTGTTGATACACGAAACCTCTGAATCTTCTACAATAAGCAGACGTAAGTAGAATCATAACACTGTCAGACAGTTTAAGTAGATCGAGAAGTGCATAATCAGACATACAATAATAAACTTGAGAACCGTTCAAGCTACTGCAGAACTGTGTATGTAAAGGAAACCGTAGAAGCGTTAAAAGTTAACAACTATTAATGGACCTTTAAAATGAAGTTTTCTTTACATCTTCATTCTCACATGAGATAGAGATATGAGATGTGCATTATGAGATGGGTCACACACACGAGATAAGTAGATACACTCGTATCTATACATTAAAATAATATCAGAAATAAATTCAAGTGCTGAAGAAATCAAAATAAACATAGAATTATTTATAGAAAAATGATGGAATATTTTTAACTCTTTTCATATGGCACTCGTTACTATGTAAAAAAATACCCGTTTGTAAAAAACTTTGTGCTTCTGTCGTAAAAATATGTTCCTTTCGATTTACGAACCTTGCGAATCACGACGCTGCAATTGATGATGACTATCGGAAGTGGTCGTGTCGCCAGCCAACGCAGTGGTGG
The DNA here is from genome assembly GCF_050947335.1 of Megachile rotundata. Taxonomy (NCBI): domain Eukaryota; kingdom Metazoa; phylum Arthropoda; class Insecta; order Hymenoptera; family Megachilidae; genus Megachile; species Megachile rotundata. The sequence continues at coordinate 10,454,607 of NC_134983.1, forward strand.
ACCCCACAGAGCCTAAGCTCCCTATGCTCGCCATGGAGCCCATACTTCCGTGAGATCCGAGTGGTGCAGTTGGTGGTGCAGTGCGATCTTCAACAGGGCTCGTTGCTTGACTGGATCCAGACATTGACCCTCTGGACGTTGTTTTCGTCAGCATGCTCGGTGGTCGGCAGCATGCCTGAGTACAAAAACGACTAGTGTGACAATCGAAGAAACCAGAAGCCTACAGCGTCCGACTTAATGGTAAAGTATGCACAAAGAAAAAACTGGAACTTCTGTTTGACCAATTAATTTTCACCTCGAGAGTTGCTGAAAATAACGTCCTTAAAAATAATGTTCCTTTTACCTGCATCTTCGCTGTAACAAGATCCGCGATGTGACGACGATCCTCTTCTTGCGAATCGCCCATTAACGACAACGCGCTGTCGTTCACCTCGATTATGTATTCTCGACCGTCTTTCCCGACCAGCAGCTCGATCGCGCATATATCCAATCCACCAAACAATTGGGCTACGTGATCGACCCAAGTTCGGTGTCTCTCGCTCACGGCTAATTGCTCCAACATCGCTGAACCGGTGTTCGATTTCCAGTTTCCACTTATGCTCTTCCGCCTGGGTGAAACGAGTACCGTGACAATGGGTTCGATCATTTGATCGCGATTGTTTGATTAATTAACCCTTGGGCGGTGAGGTGGGATTTAATTGAAGTCGAACTTTCGTCAGAGCATTGCAATTTGAACCGATTCGACCCACGTCTGACTTCTACACATTTCACGCAAATCCGTATGCTGCGTTTAGAATATGTCTTGACTGAATTCTAGCATATGCGTTTGATATAATTTGACTCGATTCGATGCAATTGAATTAAATATGATCCACATTCTAAATGATCCTTAGTACTTGGATAAATTAAGATACTATTAGAATAATCTATAATCGACAATATCTCTACAAGATCTGGATAATTTAACGAGTGTTACATCACGAAATGTATCAGATCGAAATATAAATTTGATTGAATTGCGAAAGGTTAATTCTTCCGCGGAACAGCTTTATTTCAGCGTAGGTCGTTTAAAAATACACGAAACTGGTATTGTTCTGAGACCAACGCAGACATAAGTATCGTTACATATTAGGTCAGACAGAATGCAAAATAGTGGCTGATTTAAAAGTGTCCCCACGATATCAATTACGTAAGGACTGTATCCACCTTGCCGTCCGGGGGTTGGGCGTTTTTCTCTGAAATTTCTGCCACCGCGGACAAGCTATACCGTGACACTCGTGACAGACGTTTCGTGACACTCACATGAACGCCTTGTAGTTATTGCCTATTTTCTGCACGTGCACGTCGTACTTGGTGTCGATGTACGGTTCCGACGTGCAGTAAACGTTCGCCAAAGCAGCCAACGAGGCGAGATCTAGAAACTCTTGATTCGTCTCGGCACGAGCTTTTCCCACTCCACCGTGGGCGTGTCCAAGTTTCACCACGACCGGATAACGAGATGCGCTTACCTGCAAATATCGGTTCGTTTAAAAAAATTAACAATCGTACGGTGAAATAAGTGAAAAATGTGTTTCGTAGATGAGAAAATTATTCTGCGACTTTCGAGGGAGCGACACAATGTACACCATTGTTCAAAAGTTTTTCACTCGATGAAAGAGTAAAGGGAGGCACATTTAATCGAATTTTCGTGACCTTTTTCGTATAATGTATGCAATTTGTGAGAATTGTAAATGAATTCTGCAGAATTTTGCATTATTGATTTTTCAGTAAATTACCATAGACATTTGTCGTGTGTGAATAATGTTTAGGTTGTTAATATTTATTTGATACTCCACATACGTAAATGTTCACCATATATTTGTGTTTGTGGATAACTCATACCTCTTGTGCTTCCCCTTTCGGTTGCAACCTTTTCTGCGTTTGTTTTTAAGAAAACATTTAAAAATAATAGTATGTAGATCTTAAATCTATAATTTCTATAAGTAGCAATGTGTCACTAAACGTCGAATGAAACACTTTTGAGCGGCGGTGTACATCCTTGTCGCCTAGCTATCAGAAGAAAACTTCGTTGTTGCATCAATAGACGGAGAAATCGAGTTGGCGTTTCCTTGAATTAATGAAATTCAAAAAAACAAGGAAGCTTGATCTGGGTGTTGCAAAATCAGTTTGTAAATATGCGATACAAATGGCTATAAATTATAGCACGCTGGCGAGTTAGAAATTGGAGCGCTGAGCAAGCTCGCTGTTTAACATATTGACTACCATAAGGGTCTTCTGTGACCAACACCGAACGGAAAGAATAATTTTCAACGACAGTAATGTTATGGTAATAATAGAGATTCAAATTGAAAATCAGAATAAGTCTGCTGAAGGGAGTTAGAATAACCAGTTGCCAAAATACAAGATGTACATAAAGACATACACATTAGTGAATCTAGCAATAAGTAGAATAAAATATTTATAATCAGACGATCTTTTCTATATCTTCAACCTGCTGCTTTAGTTATTAATTTCTATTTATTGAAAGACCGTTGTTGTAACTTCGAAATGTTATAAAAATTATCAAAATCATTTATGAATTTAACCGATTACACCAACGACAAAGTTTCACAAAGAATAATATCGCAAATCTCCATTAACATCATTCTGAAGTATTCCTAAGGAGACAAATGTAATCACTGTCAATCTGAATGGCTCCTAATTTATTTTCAAACGTACTTCAGCCTCCCAATAGCTACTTAAATTTAGTAATGCTCTTGTTACACGTCGATAACGACAATTGCAGGCCGTTACATAACGAACGCGTGTCAGCTCGCAATGCGTTTGTCACGTTTCTGCATCGACCGATGGAGAATCGATTAACAATGCACGCGGTATTCAACATTCCTCTTTAAGCATCAGCGGAAAACCAGTCGGATGGGACGCCTACCGCAATCTCGGCCTCTTGTCTTCGATAATCGAATACATTAACCGACATCTATGGATGAAGATCAAAGTCAGCCGATACGCGGGCGGTTGATTAAACAGCACGTACGGTCGCGTGGGCAACAGAAGATTATTACGCGCGATGTTAATGCCGCAACTTGCGAAACGAGTTCACCAAACGAAAACAGATATCCCTCGGGATATCTATTTCTCTCCGCTCGAGAACACAGAAGTGTTTCGCTTCGTAATGGACACGCTTGGCCATTTTGATAGAATACGACGACGCCCGAGGCCACGCGTTCGAAAAGCGTACTCTGTATCCAATCGTACCGGTTCCCGTGGTTTTTAATCGTGAATCAGTCGCGGCACAGGATCCCTGGCAACCACGATTCTTTCTCGGTTGATTGCACGGTAATCGAGTTAGGAAAAAGAGGGTAAAGACGACGTAAAATGTGAACGCTCGCTAGTCTATCCCGTTAGCGCAGATAGCCGTGGAATTCCTCGTCGATACAACCCAACGAGCATTAAAGCTTGATGGATTTTCGATTTTAGCCCGGGGATTCTTCGATCTCTCTCGTTTTCCAATACGGTAGAACGCTTATCTTCACTCCATTTGTTCCAACTAGCTAATGCTAAGTACCCCTTGATTGGGTGTTACTATGGCCATGGGAACATTTAGACTACTCAAGTATGTGAAAATGCATAACAAATTTGTATACAGAATGTATACACAAATTTTATTGGGTTTAAAATCAATAAAAGAGATGTACATGTCTAATTTTGTTTTATCTGACCACCATTATATATGATTTTTGTAATTTCCTCTCAATGAATATACACAAGTGCTTTGTGGTCAAAGAAAATCACGTTGCATCAGTTTAAATCAACATCCATTAAACGTTCCTAGCCATACTCCAGATCGACGAAATGGTAGTTCAGGGCGCCAGCTTGCCCCTAGAGGCACGAATGGTAACATAAATAAGGGAAGAAGCTTAATCTATTCACTTCGTATTATCTTTCTCTTTTTTCCGACATTCTCGTGTTCAACATGACCACGAGCGATAAGATCAGTGCCACGAGGGCAAACTCTTGGACAGCGCTGACCGTAGAAGAGAGAGCTAGTGATCTTCTATTAGCGGAACCACCCGGTTAACGGAACTATCCTATTGTACCGTGCACAATTTTTCCGAACAATCCGTTTTCGTATCGTCTGATAGGCTCGTTGACGGTTGTTTACAAAAGCGTATTCACGCAGGAGGAGGAAGCGATTGATCAATGAATTGGTTTTGATAGGCTGGCGTCCGGTCACGATAGACCGTCGACGCTGACACACCGACAGAATAATGCTCGAAACGTATCGTACCCACGTGTTTGTGCCGACACGTGGGTGTCGCAAAAGTGCCTTCCTGAGCACCGCTGGACGCGTGTCCGTTCCCCCCGTGGCACGAACACCAACGACGGGATCAACGGCGAGGGACACGGAGATAAATCATTTATCGTGGACCCCTCGAGGACTTCGACGGCGAACTGAGGGGTGTCGCTTTCGATTTTGTTCGTCGTACTTGAACGCACTAAAAATAATGCTCGTTTCACCTCGTGCGAGCTAACGTTTAAATCCGTGGTGAAACGATGCTCGACGGTAAAAAAAAAACGGACGGGTAATGGCTAATAGAGGAACACCCATCGTTAACTGTTTGTAGATACGAATTCCTCGCGTTCTTTCAGTTTCATGATCCGCTTAAGTTCTTCCGATATAAGTTTAAATGTAAAACAGTCCACAACGCCAATGCGTAATTCAACGGATTTACACGAATCGGTAACGTGTATAGAATGTTAACACGATTGTTTATCGATTTTCGTTTATTGAAAGAGAGATTCATGAAATGCTAATTCACCCCGTTCCAAGTTGTTACCGATACCGATTACATTATCGACGGGTACTGATAATATCCAGATGATTCACTGTGTCGGTAATACTGAGATATCGTTAAGGCTAATGAGAATTGCGGAAATGGAATGTAATGCACACTTTTATCGTTTAAGGTAAAATAAATAGATTTGATAATAGTACATTTATGTATCGGATTAGACTCAGTGAGGTCAGAACTTTAAATTAAAATAAATGATCTCGTGTAGCTGAATCTAATCCGATACATAAATGTACCATTACAACTTAATTATCCTTGTCTGAAGTTAGATTTAGTGCAGAGATTAAATAAAAGTAAATTCAATGGATGTAGTTATGTTAAATGATTAGGTTAGATTAGAATTGAAGTACGAATTTATGGATCTGAATAATAAATTCATGATTAAGAAGGTTTAAAAGTGAGATTCAAAGAAACACATTCGAATGATACAGTCAGGCATCGGATTAGATCAATTTTGGCTAGGTTAGAAGTTGAGTCAAAAATAAATCGACAGTAACAACAAAATTATATACATTTCAGATTAGGTTCAATTATCAGTTTGAAACGATTGCCTCGAAATTATTAACTATCAATAAAAAATCGATAACCTCTCGGTAATAATCGATAGCAGCACAATGCCAACTGTCCAAGAGACAAAGTACCCTATCGGCCTTCCCTACCACGGAGTTTGCCGAACGGAACGATAAAAAAGGTCCGACGGACACGTTAAATGATAGTAATCGTGGATCAAACGGTGACGAGTGGAACCCCCGCGAGCATGGTTTCGGCGAACGAGAGGCCCCGGATCGCGAATAGGTAAAAGGAGGACAGACGACCGGAGAAAAATGTAGATCGACGAAGTTCGAAACGAAAGAGGAAGAAGAAGAAGCGGCGTGGCTGTGAAACGGAGCAGGGAGGCTCGATTCGAGAGAGAAGGAGGACTGTGGGTGGCCGGCGAGAGACGCAAAGCGAGCCAAGGTATACACCGTCAAAGTGGGGGATGAGAAGGTGAGTTTGAAGTGGAGGGAGGCGAAGTTTGATGGAGGGGATGCAGAAGATCACAGAGGTAGAGTAAGAGAGACGGTACTAACGATAATGAAAATGCGCGAAGGAGACGGGGCAAAGATTCACGAACGGTAGACGAAGAAAGCGGAGAGAGAGCGAGCAAGGCCGCGAGGAAAGTAGACGAGGAAGCGACGAGAAAATAGCGAAGCGCGAGGAAGAACGAAATATATTTAAACGATGGAAATAAGGACGGGTAGAGGGGCAAGTGGTAAAAGATCATCGAGTCGAAAAGAGAGAAAAACAGGGTAACGCGACAGACGGAGAGAGACGGAGAGGTGGGTAAAAGTCAGAAACGAGGACGAAGACGGAGGACAGGTATGATTGAGCGCGAACGAGCGAGACAGGGAATGCAGGAGGGAAAGAGGCGGAAAGAGAGAGAGAATTCAACGGCGAGATCGACGTAAGAACGTAGGAAGGAACGAGAGGCTCCCGTGTCGTTCGCGCTTGCATTGCTTTTCGAAGCTCGCGCGCGAACGGTCGACTTCTCTTTCTCGAGAGAGAGTGCGCGAGTGCGTGTGGGTCGATCGATAAACACACGTGAAAATCCAGTCGGTCCTCTTTCACGCCCGATGCTATATCGCGCGAGACTGTTCGCCAAGTCGAGATTGGTACGCGCGCGCGGAAGCTCGCGAGACTCGCCGCTCTTTGCCAATTCGAACGCTCGTACACGCTCCGAAGGGAACGCGAGAGGTGCACGCGTGCTCGTATCACGCGGAACGCCGGCTCGAGCGTAGCTCGTGATCGAGATCGAACTCTTGACTCGTCGATTCGTTGGTTCGCGGTTTCGAAGAGAATGATCGCGAGGCTTTGAGGTCGGGCTGGATAACGGTGAGGAAGGTTGAGTGCGAGTAAACTCTGAGCGCACGAGGAAAGCCGAAGCGGAAGGATCTGCACACGGGGTCACGGAGAAAGGTATCTTGCACATCGCGTGCGCGATTTTCCCATTGTGCCGTTTCCGCGTTTGTACCCGCTTGTCTCTGAACCCTCGCCGCAAATGTCTTGCTACTTCAACTTCTTGACCTTTCGGATCTTTCTTCTACTACTGGAATTGTTGGATCGGAAATTATTTCAGTTTACCGAATCGAAGAGTCTTTACTTTCCATTCAACTCTTTCGCGAATAAACAATTGTATTTACTCTTGGAATTTCACTGACTCTTCGACTGAGCTTCAAGACATCCCTTTTGAAATAGGAGACGGAGTGTTTGCCAACATACAATTTGCTTTAAATTTTCTGTGAAATCCAGAAAATGGGTATTACATTTTGATACGTGACAGTATATCGAAGGACATAAATCGAAATAAATTCTCGGAGGACATCTAAAAAAGCTCTTAAGAAATATGCGAAGACTTTTGAAAGAATCAATAAATTATTGCATCCATTAAGATATCTTCTTGGAATGTTGAGTAGAAAATATTTCATTCTTGATGTATTTATTTGTTGTTACTGACCTGGCTATCTAATTCAAAAATTAGTAAAAGTAGTATTTGCAATCCTTTTTTCGCTTTGTATGAATTTAATTAAATTGATGGCATGGTCATTCGTGACCACTAGGGCAGTCAACGCGTTAACGACACTCTTCCGACTCGTTCATCGTTTGCAATTGTTGATTCTAATGCTTATGAAGGTGACACTTTATTTAACCATTGTTCACTCGAGTGACTTTGAGATAACTTGCTATTGAAAAATTCAGAACAGCCTCAACTTTTTACTATGTAACATTAATTTCCTTTTGTCTCTTCCTCAATCATAAATTACATTTTATTTATTTATTTTTATAGCAATGTTTGCAACATGTAGAAATTATTTATTTTTGCATAATGTTCTGAACTTGTTAATTATTTTGTAAAAAATACTCAGAATTATTTTAAATCAATTAATTCATTGATCGTGAATAAGGTTCATAAATAAAACTTGATTTCTGATGAATGATCAGATTTTAGAAAATTTTGATTAAACTTTAACAATGAGCAATAATCTATTTTTCAGAAAAGTTTAAAGAAAAATCGATTTGCAAAGAATGAAATATTTATTATCGTCGAGTTGAAGACATTTGAAAGGGTTAAGTATGTCAGAATATTATTCAGTCCAGTGGCGTACATGATCGAGAATTTAGCACATACGCATTGTACTTTCGAGTTGAAGTGCTAAACTTCGATTCCGTTTGGCTTTAGATTAGATTTGACGCTTTATTGAGCTCGCAATCAAAACCATGATATCACCGTTGGTTATAGGCGAAAATAAACTCTGCTAATCGTGCTACAAAGAAACGCAAATGTACACTTCCAACTAAGTGCTACCTATTGATCCATTTTGTTACTCGATATTATAACACGAACAATGTTATCACGTTACAAATAATATCGCTTTCACACGTAACTTAGTAAAAACTTATTATACTCTGGTAATCGAGCTGTGAGATTAGATTTGAAATTCGAGCAAGGATATCTCAATGATAAAATGACGGATCAAATTATGTTGAGTTAGGTTAGGAAATTTAAACAGACTGGAATTATGAATGACAGGAATCAACAGACTGGATTGATAAAACGCGTTCTATCACAATCATTCTTATTAGCTTTAACAATGAGTAATACAACGTTACGTATCAATACTATATCGACGATTTACCGACACTCAAGCTATCCACAATCAATTTCAGCGTCACCAGGCTTTAGTGCACCGTCAGTAAATCAATCGATGCCCGCACAATTCGATTACATTCCAAATAACGATTTAGCAATGTCTGCGTGAAATTCTAGAAACAATGCGACTGGAACGAGTCGTTCTGCCAGATTATTAGTAAATATCGCTGGTCCCGGTAGTAAATAACGCGATAAACGGAAACGAGCGCGAGAAACTGCGGAGATTTGTGCACATTCAGCTTCGAACAGTGCCAGATAAAATTTACTCGGAAACAAACGGTGAAACGCGAACGAGTAACAAACAAAAACACGTACGAAGACGCGAATCGTCTCATTATGCTAATTTCAATCACGGAACAGCCCATTATGTCCTATTCTTCGTGTAAATATCGTGTCCGGACATAAAAGCAAAATGGACAGCCAGTATTCGCGTGTAACACATAAATAAAACTCCCACCTCGTTACATTTTATCATCGTAATATTCTCTAAGCGACAGCTTCAGATATGAATAATTCATAGTACTAATTAGTCTTTGGATCTATCGTGCCCATGGCTGATGATCACCGTTCCCTTTGCCAGTTAGTCCGCCGGTTCCGATAACGAAGATAGATCTGTTACGAAAGAAATCGACCAAGTTGTTTACCGATCGAACGAGAATTAATTAGTCCGATCATTTACTAGCGACAGCTGAAAATTGTCAGCGGAAGTCGTTCGCTGATTGTACGACAAAATATTCTAATCCGAATACCTTCGATAAGGGAAGTCTATAAATCCCTGTTGAACGCTTCGAAACGTGAAATGTTGTAAGAGAAAATAGAATGAAGTCTCAAAATATGCTAATGAATGCTAATGATATTAAACCTCCATTACCAATTGCTGTCGACAAGGTGATAGAATCGATTTGGAAAATTGGATGCATACATTTCAATTCATTAAATCTTACTATCGTTTTACGTAGGTGAGAATAACATTCTATTAGGATATCAAAATGTTCTTTTCGTTTTTTTAATGGATAGCAAGTAAATTATCCGTGTATAGTAAAATTACAGCTAGGGAACTAGGGTTAGAGGGAGCTGATCTAAGGATATCAGGTTGTAGAGATCTAGGTGTGTAGAAATTTCAGGACATGTGAATATGTGAGGTTGTAGAAATGTACGGATACTAGAAAAATAGGGGAGGACCAAAGATCTGAAGATGTAGGAAGAAAGGGATTTGGCGTTATAGAAATCTGGGAATGTAGCAAACTCGGAATATAAGGATATAGGTTCATAGGCATCCGAGGATGTAACAATCTTGGGACATAGGAATCGAAGTAAACCAAAAATGTAGTCACGTAGAGATTCAAACAAGCAAGAGATCTAGAATTATAAAAATTTAAGGATATAGAAATCTCGGTTTATAGAGCTCCAGATATATAATACATATAAACATCTCCCTACATCCTTAACATTTCATATCACATATAACCCAATGCCTTTCAAAAATTTCAAAATATTTAAAAAGAAAGACTAAACCTTGTGAAACAAACCCGTTATCGAGAAGTTAAAAGATGACCAAACAAGAAGAAGGAATCGAGTAATTACTAAATCTGAACAAATTACGAAAGTACCTGATTTTTATCATCATGATCGATCGACACGAAAGTCCAACGGATTTAATTATCGTTTCCAAGCTTACATCTTATCAAATAAACACCCGAACGTAACGTTTTATCGTATTAAAATAAACTCGTTTATCACGGTGTTACATCGAGCATCTATATTAAGACATACATCATGTTCGATCAAGAGCAATCAAAGTTTAAAGAACCGTCATAAAGTTCAAGGAAACGAGAGCTTGGAGTTCGATCGGCGAAATCGACGTCCGTGTAATCGAATTTGATACGCTTTCGGAGAATCGATTTCGATCAACGACACGGCTGAGAATATAAGGACACCGGTTCTGAAATATCACTGCACCAAGATATTGATAACGTGTTACTTGTTTCGTACTTTCATGTTAAAACATTAAGCGGCAGTGAGTAGTATTATCGAATAACAAATTTCAAGATTATTGAAAATAGCTGCCATCGTGCAGAATATGACAGGAGACTCATAAATGTGCAACGACGAGGTTCATCTCGTAAATGTAGATTGGTAACAATATTTGCGAAAAGTGTTTTTAAATGTAATTCTTACATTTGAGGAATATGTTGAAGGAATACATATGAGGAATATGTTCAATAAATTGAAACATGAGGATCTATAGATCGACCTGCAAGATTCCTCCATTTTGTTGAACGTTTGTATACAAATATCACAAACATAGGATGTGAGATGTATCTTTGTTAGCTACTTAAATTAGCCACCATTTTTTGACACTGAAATATCTTCTAAATCAATCATTTTTCGGTATACTTGACCTAATACTTTTATGTAGCGAACAACGAATTGCATCAAACGATGTATCAACCAATACATAAGCGTATTTCTAAAACCTTTGTCAAAAATATTTTGTATGATCTATATTTTCAGAGATCTTTGAGTGGGTTAATTTAAATAAGAGACATTTAACAGTGGTTATCACATGTTTTAAAAATGAAACAAAAATTGTAAAAATGAAATCTGTAAAATGTATGACGGTCTCGTTGGTATCCTTGGAATAGTTATAAATCGGCACGTAGAAAGAGAGTAAAGGTATTGTAAGGAGCAAGCGAGTACGCTTTGTGCGGAGACAGGCGGGGGCCGGCTCGTTGGCGCCACTCGGTCCTCCGTGTATCTGAGCTACGCGTAATAAACGTAATATCGTACAAGCCGATACTGCTCGTGTGTTACGTTAACCTAACCCAACGGATTATATCTTCCTCGGTTAGTTAATCGACGTTATAACAATACGACGCTGCGACTTGGGAGGCCATCGAGGATTTATATCGCGTTCCGGGCTATCTGTTCCTCTTTGAACTTCGAGGAAATCCTGTGGCGCTAACGAACCACCTCGAAGATCCCCTGTCGTATTGGCAAATGGTTCCTTTGAAATATCGTCGTTTAATTTAATTGCCTTTGATGTCTTAAATTATCGGGTACATTCTTTTTTCTTTTGCAATAAGAAAATTGACGGTAATGCAAAAATGAGAACAAATGTCTAAGTGAAAAAAATGCAGTGAGATTCGGTAGTTAAATAATTTTTCAAATTTTTAAATGTTCTAAATAAAAGCTTCTAAATCTTCTAATATCCTAATTTAGAAATTCTGAAACGTGTACATTTGAAAATGTATGCGAACGTTTAGTAAATTTAATTTTTTCAATTATCGAATTAAAAAATTCTGAAATTCTTAAATTTTAGATTTTCTCAATTATCAGATTGACCTTTCACGAGTTCTATTTCCTCGCTACACCTTTATGGTGGCCATTGGCAAATTGTCAAATTCCAGTATCGTTGCTTCGGTTAATTTTGAGCATCGTGGTGAAGCACAGAAATGACTAAGGGGTAAACTTGGTAGACGCAACCTAACCTGTGTGTCACCGATCGAAGAGATTTGCAAGAAATCTGTGCTTAGCGGATAAATTCTAGTAGCTCGGCAGGATCGTTACCGGTTCATTTCGAGTATCCAAGGTTGTTGACCCGTACATACGGTAATTATTGAGCGAGAAGAGCCGTGCAGTGTTTCCGGGTAGAAAGAGTACCTACTACCCAGTTCGCGGTTCGAAGCCCGCTTTAAAAGTCCTCGTAGCGTTGCTCGTTAGCGCAAACAACGAACTACTATGGCTCGTCTCGCGAAGTATACATTCGAATTAACCGTGACGTAAAAGTAGGTTCGCTGCATTCCGTCCGCTTGAATCCGACATTTCGCTGGGTTAGCGTGGAAAATCGGTCGGGAAAAGGTGGTTCCGCGAATTCCGCGGAAACAATCAATTCACGACTGGCGCCAGGGTCTCCCGTTTGGAAAATGGCCAACGGTGCGGGAACGTCATTAATCACCGGCACGGCGTGCGTACCTATTCGCGTTGACGAAAATGCACGGAACGGTCAGAATGGAGTTCCTGAATTAATACCAGCACCGAAAATAACGAACGGACGCCAGGTATAAATATTAGCGAATGCGCGGTAACGATTCACCGATAAAGAACGAGTATCTCCGTACGTTGTAATCACGATCACAGGAGGACGAGGCTCGTAAATAACAAGAAAATTGCCAATAACTCGGACGCGCGTGTAACGAACGTTTGATCCGGGAATAGTTCGGGGATTTATCGCCGAGATTTCGCAGATTACGCTATCGTTGTCGTAAAGAAGAAGAATGAATCTCGAACACCCGCGGTGTTATCGAAACACAACGCCGCGTACGAATCTCGTGGCTGTTCTTGTCGCGCGTACACGCACGGTGGACGTATTGCAATCACGAAAAACGGACCGTCATAAATAATTCGATTCGCGTCTCTAATCTGCCGGCGGCCACGGCCTACCGGCTTTACCGGCTATGCCGAGTACTGTGTGCCTCCGATGGAAACGGTACACAGAGAGAGAGTGAAGGTGTATAAGGTGCTTGTGTGTACAGTCGAAAGCAAGTCTGGCTTCCTGAGGGAAAATATGGCAAACAAGGAGGAGTCAGATTTGTTCATTTTCACTGACTCTTGAAGATTCAATAAACCTTCAAATTAGGGAATTCAAGAATAACAGCTTTAAATATATTAGGATTTGGAGATTTTTTAATTTAGGAACAGGAGTTTGAAACTTTAAAGATCCTCATGTTTCAAAATCTCAAAATTTTAACATCACAAATTGACGACTTTGAAATTGACAAATGAAAGAATTTGAGAACTTTGAGTATATAAACAATTGCCCAATAATAGCTAGACATCACAAGTTGTAAAACGTGAAGGAAATAAGAGAGACTCGTAGAATTGACGGCATCTAGGTCAAACCTCGTGAAATACGTTTTATGGAGAACACGCAGCACATCGTACTCGCAGTGGCCTTGCCTAAAAGTTGGCAGCTTACGAAACAGCGCGTGTCTGCGGTATCGTCGGGGTGTGGTCCCTGCGGTTTCTCCCGTTACATCATCACGAATATACGTCCAGTCTAGTCATGCACTTTCTGGGTGGTTGGCATTCCTATTCTGCATTTTCGTTTCTTCTTGTTTAGTCCTCGCACGCCACGATTCGTTCGCTGGCCACGGGATTACGTGGCGAACATAATCGAGCACGGGCTTTAATTAACGTTCGCGATTATTCGTTGGCACGATCCTCGCTCGGAGAACCGATTGCATTACGCGCGACCGATGCATTAAGCCGCGATAATGAACGGCTGTTCGGCGACTTGCACGTGTTGCCTTCATTTTAGGGGCTTGATATATTCGGTTGTAACATGGCTCGGAGCGGAGACTTTGTTGATTAAGATCATTGCTACTCCGAGAGTCGGAATGTTTTTACCCGCGAATTACGAGCCGTTCATATTTCAGTTGTGTACGATTCTCGTACGGTCGACCGCATGAATTTTAAGGAGTTTCTTGTTTTGTTTCGCCGCCGAGGTAATCTCTTTTATAATGTTCCTTAACCGGTGAAATGTGAAAGCTGCGGTTTGAGAAATGTTCACCGTCATTGTTTCAAGCTTTATTAATTCATTCTGGACTGTTTCATTCAAATTTTGTGATACGTTGCGTTAAGACTTTAGGCATTTTTTTTAATCCATATGTGGATGATCTTTGTCGGTTGTTGGAGATTTTTGTGGAGATTTTATTCAATTATCCTCAATTGGATATTATACAAATAATGCACATTGTACGTTCATTTGGAACAGAATTATTTGAAATTTTCTGTACGAAATATAAAACCGTGAGTACTCCCGTTTAACTAATTAATTTATTCGCGCTCTTGTATATCGTAATGAATGCGATTTCACCGTGCTGAATGAAACATTAAAACGCAAGTATTGATTGGGTTTAATTAATTCGCTCGTTCATTTACGATTTCGTAATAACATCAGACCATTTATCAAAGTTTATCCACAGATTTGTGGCTAATTTATTATGGATACAGTGGAGGGTATTAATCCTGTAACCTTTGATTATACGGAATATTCCATGCAAACGTAACCAAGTAATTACTGCAACGACACAACAAAATAATGAAACATAAAAATGTTCAGTGTCCCACTTTATAAAAATCTGTAATTATACTTACTAATTTCGATAAGAAGCTTGCAAATAAACAAGCATTAAAAATACTTACAACCGTGATGTTGTATCCAGTACATCTGTTTAACTGTTATTTTTGACAAAATCGGATAAACAATATTCACTAAAGAGGACATGGCCACTAATGGGTGTCTATCCATTTGTTTCTGCGCACGTCACAGCCTGCAATAACAAGTTGCCAACAGCTTTTCATCAAGGGCTATTCCGAGGAATTCTATCGCGGCATTAGTCACGAAGAAATTTCCACAGATTTAACTATGAACAGTTTGTCCGCCTCGTTGCAGCTCACGTTCGCGAGGAACACGGAATCAGCTCGCGGATGGCATGAATCCTCAACGAGTCGCTTTGAAGCGAATCGTAACCGTGAGTCAGCATTGGCACGGATTGCCGACCGTATGCGTAAGTTATCATTCGGCAAGTACGCAGAAAAACCTTCGAGCACGACCTCCGGTCTTTTTAAAATTTCGATCGCGTACACACGAGTGGTCGCTTCTGACGTCTACCGCGTTCTTTCGAGACCCAACTAACGCACCGAGACTGTTTTACTACGATCGTGACTCAGCGGCCAACAATCTCATTCATCGAGCGGACCGCGTCAAAACCGCCTATGAACGCCTCCTCAAAGACGTTTCGCCGAACGATACGATTTCCACGATGGAACCGCGTTTTAGCGATCATAGTTGTTCGTTACACTCCCACTCTTTCTGTGTATTGCAAAATATGAATAATTGCTCATTGAGCGTTGATCAAGGTTATTCTTCAATCATGGCTGGGGTTATGATTAGCAAACGGATCGATTTTATTATCATATGGATCAGTATGTCGCTGCCTTTTATGTAGCCGAGGTCTCTACTTACTCTTGCTATTGTATCGTCATAGTTGTTCTCAAACAAATTCAGAAATTTCAACTTTGCAAATTTTCAAACTTTTGTAATTTCAAGTCTATGTATCTTCAAACGCAAAAGTTGAGAAAGTTCCGATTTATAAATTTACAGATTTAACGATTTACGGAGATGAAGGTTCAGAAAAAAAGATAACATAAAACAAGTCCAAAAACCTCATTCTTTCGGCATAACTCAAATATTACGAGATATAAGTGTCCAGAAATTTATAGCATTCTTTATCTGCCTATAATTACCTAATTCCATTGGTTTCTAAAGAAAGGTACAGAATTCTAGGTAAATCATAGAAACTGGAAAATTGATTTATATCCAAACCCATTCCCGACACGCTCTTTCTATTAGCGTTGGTTCTTTCAACGACTTCACGGTCTTCCACGTTCGCTCGTGACATTTCAAACGACACTGGAAGATTTACCGCACGCGTGAACTTTCAGTGATAAATTTTGTTTTCTGAAATCCTAGACGACCACACGACCGACTGGTTGCTTGTAACTCTGCACGGGGAATTAATTAGCCGTTAGTGGAGGAACTTGTAAGTCCGTTGGGAAACGTTCTTTGCTCACGTTCCGTGATATTTTCTAGCGAAATGAACGACGCTACTTGATTCGCGTGTTGCAAATGCAATTCCTTTCACGGAATGAAGGACGGGATCCCGATTCGAGACATGGTTTTGACAGATGTCACATGACCGCACGCGAGTGGCATACGTTACTTTCAGACGTAGACTTTTGTTGATCAGAGATGGGGGACTCTTCTGGAGATTATTTATCTTGGAGGACAGAGGTTCTGTGGTGGAGAAGTTGAAAATATCGGGATTTGCGAATTTTGGGAATTTGGGAGATTGGGAAATTGGGACATTGGGAGATTGGGAGGTTGGGAGATTGGGAGATTAGGAAACTGGGACATTGGGAGATTGGGAGCTTGGGAGATTGGGAGATTGGGAGATTGGGAGATTGGGAAATTGGGAGCTTGGGAAATTCGGAGCTTGGGAAATTGGAAGCTTGGGAAATTGGGAGCTTGTGAAATTGGGAGCTTGGGAAATTGGGAGCTTGGGAAAGTGGGAAATTGGAAAATTGGGAGCTTGGGAAATTGGGAGCTTGAGAAATTGGGAAATTGAGAAATTGGGTGCTTGGGAAATTGGGAGCTTGGAAAATTGGGAGCTTGGAAAATTGGGAGCTTGGGAAATTGGAAAATTGGGAGCTTGAGAAATTGGGAAATTGGGAATTTGAGGAATTGGAAAATTGAAGAATTGGGAAATTAAAGAATTGAAAAATTGAAAAATTGGCAAAAGAGGAAATAAAAAATTGGGAATTTGAAAATTTGGAAATTGAAGAACTTCTGTGTACCCTCCGCAATGAAAGCCAAAGTTACAGGAAAGTTTACGAACACCAAAGTGGTTTTAAAGTTTGTTCGCGACGTTCTCCCACGCGCGGAAGGAAGAGCGATTCGGAATTCGCATCTGGATGATCGGCAGCAATGATTTCATCCGTTATTTTTCACCGAATGTCGTCAGTAGGTGGCCAATATGCGTTCTTAGAACGAACCATCGATGCTTGTTTTCACAGTATCGGCGCTGATTATTTAAGAACCGACGTACTCGGAATCATATAATGGTATTATAACGAACTTCCGATTCAATGGTTTTCAAACAAATGGTTTTCAGAAGCGTTGTTAACGACAATTTGAATCGATGAATGTGTAGTTATTTCAGATGTTGACTACGGTGAAAACTGACGTAGCAAAACAGTTTAAAAATAATTTATTAAAAACATAAACACGTAACTCTGCAATATTGCTTTTTATTTCATATTCAAAGTTTTATGTACTTCTGATTTTATTTAAAGAAAGGAGCTATGAAACCTTAGCTGTTTTTATTATTTTAATGAAAGTTGCTAAATTAATTTTGTAATGAAACACTGAAAAATGTTATCTTCTGTTGGTATATGCTTGTTTATTTCATTAAATAAAGAAATGAACACGATTGTAAAAAGAATACTAGAGAAGAATCATTGTATTAGTACTTTGGCAAAGAAAACAACTTGTTCAACCATTTCCTTTGGCATGCACGTTAAGTGCATCGTTGCAATGCCTCGTTGCAGATTCACACCAAAGATAGAGCTATTCGTCAGTCAACGGCTCTATTTTTTCCTTGTCTGGTTATAAATAGCTACAGACAATCCGTGTCAGCGGTTTGTGACCCACGAGCTGTTTTGAAACACTTTTATTTCTTGGATGTGGGTAAAAATAGCCACCTTATTTATTCCTGTACCGCTAACTGCCCTATATTTTTCGGCTTCTATTTTACCAAATCCTCGCACCCTAATAAATATATCCAGTATTATGCTACGAGTTAACTCGAACCTGTTAACTTCCTCGTTCTTTTTTACAAAACGATCTTCTGTCATTTCCTTGTTTACAATTTGATATTTGCTTAAATATTTTGTAAATTTTTGTAATACTACTATTATTTATTTATAAATTATTCAAGTGTTCACAAGGAGGTACATTTTACATATTCATGTTTTTATACTTTTAAATTATTAAATGTCTAAATGTTTAAAAATGTTCAAATGTTCAGATGTTTAGAAATGTTCAAATGTTCAGATGTTCAAAAATGTTCAAATACTTAAAGATCTTCAAAAAATTCAATCAATCTTCAGTCATAAAAAATTAAAATATCAAAAAGTTTAAAAGTCATACAACACGTAAACTTAATATAACATTTCATATTAAGAAATTATAAAATTATCTAACTTTTTTGTATTATCCATGCGTTATATCTTACTCCTACTACTGATTCGTCATGAACCGAAGTGATCGTACTCTAACTACGTCACAACAGTTACAGCGTATCATATATCACAGCTCCATTTTCACCGTCCTAATAAATAACCCAACATGAAAAGAAACCTGAAGGTCACGTGTTTAATCCGCAACCTAATAAATTACGCCATGTTTGGAACGCGAAGTCCCGTAAAAACTTCGTTGAAATCGCAACCGCAGAATTTCTCGCGTTCCCTAATCACCCGCAATTAACATACGAGAAACACGAACGATGACCGCAAACTTCGCCACAAATGTTGCCGTTCCCAATTTAATGCCAGGAATCGAATCGGATTCTTTCCAGGGAGTGAATTTTTAACATCCGTTACAATTCGCAGACGCTTCCTCTGGCCGGTTCTTCCCGGGTATCGATTATTTTTACAAACGTATAAAAAACTTCCCCCTCGTGACGCGAAAACGCTCGGTTTTGTGGAAACGCCCGATACTGTTGACGCCCGGCACGAGATGGATGAGATCGCACGCGAAAATGCGTGCAGCCGCGATTCGCTTCAATGGAGGATGATTCACGCGTCATTATTAGCGATCGAAACAAGCCTGAAAGAAGAGTCAGTCGTGTTTGTCGCCGATGCACGCGCGAACCTTTGAATTAAAGCCGGGACAGTGAATCGGCCACGCGATTACGTTCTTTTATTTCGGCCAGTGAATGAAGAGTGGCGGATCGTTATCGGCGAGACACGGGCCGCATTAACGAGCGATTTGACGAACAGCAAATTGTCGACCACCAGTATCGTGCCAGTTCCACCGTTATTTACAGTGAGTCACACCGTAAATATAGATACGCATTCATGAAGCAAACTGCAACGCGTCGAATCCTTTTAGCGGGCCACGACTTTCTCCGTTGCGTCGATCATTACCTTAACACCCTTGATCACAGTAATAAAACGCTTCAACCTGTCAATTTGACGCTCCGTAAAAAATTCGCGCTTTAATGTCGCGAACGATCGAGAACGTTGCAACGTCAACGTGCAATTCCGTTTGTCGGCCGGTTATGCTGCATTTTGCATAAATCACCGGAATCCTCTGGGATCGTCTTCCGGAACGGAGATGGCCGGATCAAGTGCCGCTGATGAATTCACGGGCAACGGTGTGGTGGGCGCAGATGTAGGTGTAATGAAAGATTCCCGTGTTTGGGAATATTGGAAGACCAATTTTTGCAATTTGCGATTTTCTGAATTTGGAAATTAAACTGTAAATTTAAGAGTTTGAGGTTGTTCTAACTTGGAAATTGATGTGGTTGCAAATTTGGGAATTTTGTAATTTAGAGTTGGAGAGTAGATTTAGAAATTGAGAAGCTTTTGAGAATTAAGAATTTTACAAATTAGGAAATTTCAAATTCTTGACAAAAATTTTTCTCACAAAAATTCCAAATTTTCAACCGAAAAAAAATTACTACCCAACATGCTCCCAAATATCCACACATCAGTGCACTGCACCCTGGCGGATCACAGTTGCCCATCAGCGTTTCAGATAAACCCCAGGACTCGGAGACTTGATTCACGAGCAGTTAAGTGTTTCGATAAAAGTTGCAGGAACACCTTGTCGAAATTTAAAGGTTTACGGGCGAGATTAATAATAGCGGACTGCGTAAGACAGTTATGCAAAATCACGGGATCGCGAAAGATTCATTGCCATACAACTTGAAACGGTGCCAAGTGTTCATGATTTTTTGCTCCTTCATCACAACGTCTCGCGAATCGACTTGATACCACTCGTTACGTTTCAAAATACGCGCATAGTAATGAGCTGCACGACACGGTGCCCAAATTCAATGATTAATCGAGTAACGAGGCTGACAAGCGATACCGATACTCGATCGTTAAGTAATTAGAGGTTATTGCTGTCTTCCTTTCTGCACTATACAATCTTGTGTTTAGTTCTTAATGCGTACGTCCATTACTTTTTTAACGCCTTTCGTTTACTGTCCACGTTAATTCGTTCTGGATGTGAAATTAAAATGTACAGAGTGTCTCTCGAATACCTAAATTAATTTTATTGTTAAGAATAGAATCTAGCAGAAATTTATATAATTTTATAATGTATCTTCGGTAGTGGTGGAATATTGATTTTAAACGACTAATATGGTAATCATTTTAAAAGTTACTGTGAACGTTAGATCAAATAATTCTTGTTCCATTGAGAAAATAATTTAGATCTTCAATTTGAATGGAACACTATATTAATAGAACAAACTCATAAATCCTCTCATTTCTACGAAAGTGAATACTTCACTAATGCATAGATATATTCTGCATATCACACTCGAATCCACAATCTACTTATCATAAATTTTCCTAACTCATATTACACTGTATCAACTTCATCCTGAGATGGAGCGCAATCTTGGTTAAAATTAATCTATCATTACTAGCAAAACATAAATTCATGATTCCATCGAGCAAACAATTTGGATATCCAATTGAATATTAATTATATAAATACATTATTGTCTAATAATAGAACCAACTCATAAGTTAAACGGAAGAGCATACTTCATTTGTAGATACATTGTAAATCGCTCTCGAGTATCCCCAGTCTACTTATCAGAGTTTTTCTGAAATATATCAACTTCATTCCGAGTAATCTGAATTAAAATTAATCTATCATTAAATACCAGCGAAATGTTGGTCGCAGCTGCAGAAGCGTTCCTTATATCGAAGTGGCTGGCCATAAAAAGATCCTGATATCACACGGGAATAACCAGTTCCGCGTTCCGAGCCGCGAGTCCCAATTTCACCGAGCGACATAACACGCGAGAAACACCGTATCATCATTATTTTTTTCTTCCTTTCGCATCCATCCATCCATCCGTCCGTCTACTTGCACTTCCGAGTACATCGCCGCCGTCGCGACATGACGCAACGTCCGAATTTATGATTAATCGCGGTCCGATAGTCGCGCGGTTTCTCGTCGCTGTTCCTTTTTCGGCGCAACCGAAGCGGAGCTGATCGCGAGCTTTGCACGCGCGGCGTACAAGCTCAGAGCTCATGCGTACACGCACGTACGGATGCTGCCGCGGAATATAATAGCGGTAATACGATGGAACTGGGGCAGTCTTTCTTTGACGCGCGTCTTAGAAGCCTCCACCTGATTGCCGAGGCGCGCGAATTTTTATTTCTGGATTCACCGATCGAGTTCTAGTACTTTTTTTTATACTCAACTCTTCTCTGTGAACGCACGTGACTTCTTCTGCTTGATTGATTTAGTGGACCTAATACGACCGGCGTTTCTGTCTTCTTGGAAACTAGAGTGAGTTCATACTAATCGGTTTTAATAGACATTGTGTAAACTTGCGGACGTCGGATTGGCGGATAGTATCGGGGACGTGCACGAGTTTTAGTTAATTTGCTCAAATAGTGATTTATTGGTGGTTTCAATTGTTATTGGTTTAAATGGTGAGGTATTTGAGTAAAATTGACTCTTGTAGTTACTCAGATAAAATATTTGGATGGAGTTTTTAAATCTATTTATACATAGATAACTTTACGGTTTTGAATAAAATATGTGTACATTATTCTTGATTGATTTAATACATACAAGGGTTGAAATTATTTTGGCTGGCTTTAGCTTGCAAATGTTCAAAATATAATATAATCATACGTATATATTAATATTAGCATATACATATTTTTTTTGTTTACTGACTGATGAGCTCTTTCCATACTTGTTCATACATTATACTGCAAAGAATTTTGCCCGCAGAAATAATAAATATTTGATCGCCATCGTCAATGATGTTTTCCCAACCACTTTCATCGAAAGTGTAATATTTAACACTTGTTATGAACATTGAAAGTGTGTATACTCATTATTGAAGCACCGAGTAATTGTGAAAGCGAAAACAGTTATATATTCCCTCGGTTTCAATTCAAAACAATGTACATACATCTGTCATATCTTCCTTATTCGATTCATTGGAAACGATTACTGAGACAAAAGACACAACCTATGAAGTATTATTATCGTTCATTAAGTTTCAATGGTATGAAAAATAATATAATTAAAAATTGCAGAACATTTTGAATTCGTTGATGTCTCACATATTACCATTCACTTCTGTGAATATAAACTGACGTATGATCTTAAATCACAAACGTTAGGATAATTTTGGATCTTCGAAAAGTATACCAGCTATATAGCACTATGCCCAGGTTTATGACATTAAGTCGCATTCGAGAAGACGTAAAATTGGAACCAGACAGTATTAAGTCAAGACACGTTGATATTATGTCACTGAAATATTATGTTCGTGGTCAGAGTTAGACATTACGGAGTCCATTTTACGAAAAACAACGATGCATAGCGATTTCAGTCTTAAACAATGAAATGGTACATTTCTCATTCGAATTTATGGAGACAGTTTATGGCAAAGGCAATCGTAGCCAAAACGTTCAAATATTATCAAACCTTGACCAAGTATACATTTGAATCTTTTATGAGTGTTAGTATTCTGCAGAAATCTAGAGAGATTTCTAGATACCTTATGTGACGTCTGAAGTTATTTATAATTTTCAATTCAGATACTCGGTACACTTTAGGTATACCTTAGTTATCAAAGTTAGGGTTTATTATGTGAGTAATGTAGTTTATAGACTGACATCATTTCTAACGAATAGAATACAATTTTATTTAGTGTGTACAATAATTAAATCGAATTCATGGAAACAAGTTGAACTTGATCTTATCTTTAGATTACACGAGGTAGTTGACTGTCAACTTTCTCGTTCGCGCTCAATTTCCACGTTTACCGCCATCGCTACTTTCCTCCAATACTCGTTTTTCTTCCGAACACTGCTTCAAGGTTATCTCAACCATCGTTCATTTTCATAAGCGTATACTTTCTATACAAGTTGTGGAAGCGGAAGAGTATCAGATAGTAATGTTTGTTTTCAGACGTACGTCATGCTTGATAAGCAAAAAGAAAAATTTATTTCTAGGAAGCATTGCAATATCCTTTCTCCGAGTTACAGCTTCTTTTCTGATCTAAATATGTTCTAAGAAATTTTTACATTTTATGAAAATAAAATAATTTGTGTGATTGTTATGGATCACGCAGTATTACTGTCGAGTCTCGCTATATGGCCCTGGCTGTCAAATTCTTGATAAGAAATTACCAAGCTTGTTACTTCAGAAACTTGAATATCTTGAATTTTCAGAATTCTCAGGTTCCCCAATCTCTAAATTCATAAATTTCAAAAATTGTAAATCTGTAATTGTATTTCCAGTACTAAAGCTAATATAGTACACTTGCACAATATGTATATAGTACACTCTTCTCAATAATTTCTAATAATTTATTTTCTCAATAATTTTTGCCCATGGCCTCGCAAACTCTGTTATCATCCCTGTCTCCGGTTATTCCCAGTATTCGAACTAACGGAAAAGTTCTCAGAATGAGTACAAGAGAATTATTTGCAATTGAAAACGATGATTCAGTGATGTCAAACAGCGAAAAAAGGTAGTCTTCTCAAACAGACGTTGGATAACATCGATAAGAGATAATTTTCTACCACTTGGCAAAACACGATGACGTCGTTCAGCTAGCACGGTAGTTTCGCTGTCGAAATGACCGTTTATTAAATTGTCCCATTAATGGAACGCTGTTTGTCTCAAATGGCTCGGAAAATGTACATCGTTTCCCCACGATTCGCGTCATCGATTTATCTTCTGGCGATGATTCAAAATCACTCGCGATTCGCGCTCTTTCATTCAATCGTTCCCTGATTGATCGAACGTATAATTAATACTTGTCCGGACAACTGCGTATACGACGTGGATTTAGAACGTTGTATACAACGATTCGACTGTGGACGAGGAAAACTACAAAATCTCGTTTCTCGATGTGTGTAGACTTTATATTTTCGTCCGAATGTTTTTATAAACATTATAAACATTTTATAAACATAACAAAATGTTTTTATATTTGCTTTCTGTCCGTGCAGAAACAAATCGATTATCTGCAGATCGATTATTCGTAAGTCAAAGTTGACACACCATTGATCTAATCAATTGATCCGAATTGATCGTAGCACACATTCTTGCGTTCAAAAAATAAACTCAGTACATTTTATATTTTGTCAGACAGTACAAATGTTTTAAATGAATACACAAAGTATAATGTAGCGAATTAATCGTTGTAAATTGCGATGTACGAGAATGTTAAACAAATACTTGCATTCGGTTGCATTCCTTCTGTTTCAGATAAAAAAGTTAAATGTCAACAGGAAAATTTTTTATAAAATTCTTTGAAACTAAAAAGTTAAAGCTATTTAAACTCGTCTGCATAAATATCTTCAACAATCATAAATTTTTACATATACATTCTTTAAAAATTGCTAATATGAAAATAAAGAATTTTTCGTTTAAACGTGTTGATATTGGAACTTTCAGGGCAATTTTATAATCTTGTAATAATCTTACAATGAAGATTATAAGATTATAAAATTAGAAGATTAGAAGATTATTCTTCTTTTTAATAAGATTTTGTCAACAGTATTTTTACTATTATCGATTTCAAAAATGTTAGTATTTTATGAAACAAAACTTGCAGCAAAAGATCAAAATCTTCCATATGAATAATACCAATGACATAATCCGAGGCAGTTTTGTAAACAATGATTTATTGTCCACATACTTGACCTATCGCGATACGATTGCTAAAACACCGATACTCTTATCTCCTTGTTCGTAATAACTAGAAATGGTTTAGTTAATCACACAATTTCTTTCTTTACATTAGATCTAATATCATGATGCACTTCGTAGAATAAAAAAGGAAGTCAGAAATGCGTCGCAGAACTGAAACGCGAACCTTGAAGGTGATACTTCCAGCTAACCTTTGATTTTGTTTACGCAACAGTTTTTATATATTTTATCAATCCATGTCACAAGCTCTACGATAATCTATTTAACGTTTAATGCTGACTAAACGTTTCGCAACATTTTGTGTTCAAGCCATTAGGAATATAAAATTTACCCGAGTATTAATAATTACGAGTTACGACATTCACCGCAGCGATCATCGGGTTGCAAATATTTCCTCACGACGATTAAACGTTTTTCATCGTTACTCGAAAACTAATATTTACACCGATACGATACGTAAATTCTAACACTGATCGCTCAAGTCATTAGCGAACGCGGTTGTTAAAGTCCGCATCAAAAGCTCTGCGGGTCATTTAGCTCGAGCTGATTGTGAGAGATGCTAATTGCTAGCCACACAAACGGCGCGTCTTCGCTCCCGTTAAGCGTGCATGGAAATTACATCGCACCAATTTCCTGCCCCCTTTCGAACCGTCACGATTCAATGTGAGAACTATTTACATTCAATCAAGATCTTTTCTCGTTACAGTGTCCGAGTTAGGCGAAAATGATGCGCCGCCATTAAACCGGTACGATGACACGGTGAAGAGAACGTAATCGACGTATCCTGTTTCATTCAGAAAATTCGATCGAACCGTATTTTTCTTGCGGCGATTAATGAATATGCAAATTGGCGACGACGAAAATACTCCTCAATGAAATACTACGTAATCGACGTTATATGGAGATTTATTTTGTGTCGCGAACTCTTCAATGAAATTCCTTCAATGAAGTCTAATCTTATCTCGAAAGATTGCTGCGATTTTTTAATGGTCGTTCAAATCTGCGTCACCCAGATACAACGGTGTTCGAATATTTTATTTGACGTTTTACTCGAAGCATTCTTTATTTATCGAGTCTATAAACGCGTATGAAATTCCTGCAAAGTGAAGAGAATCAGATGGCGGGTTATTTATTTTATCGAAGAGAAACATGGAGGGTTTGCGAGAGTACTAAGAAACGCTGTTATCGGTAATCCAGGATAACGTAAAGTTATTTTCCTTTATTAATTACACTTCGAAAACTGAAACGGAAGTTTGAAAGTTCCAACTGGTAACAATTAATTACTCTCCGATGATCGTAAGAACGATCGATCATTTAATTCGACATCGGTTTCTTCGATTTTCATTAAAAAGACAAGCTCTATCCTTTTTCCATGGGGGTTCAATTTATTTTAAACCGACAACCGTGCTAGATATCTCAATGAATCTTTCAGCAGTTTTATACCGCCCATCTTCCACTTATAAATCTCTAAGAAGCATAATTTATAGATGTTTTTATGGTTTCGAGACGGTCGATCGTTCCTTCCTTGCTGGATAATAAATAATATTCGTGTATTCCACGCTGTCATCGTTGATTCTTTTTCGCGGCGATACGGTAAGAAAATGTTAATTGAACAGGTTTTGTTCCACGCCTCTTATACTTTTTCGACTCGTGCACGATCTTCATTTTCGATAACAATTTCGGCCTTTGAATTATGTCCACTCTTATCTCTTGTTTCTTGGGTATTTCAAGGTTTCTTGATTTCCATATCCCTGGACAGTTCAGGGATTCCTATGTTTTAGATTCATGCCTTTGTTTTCAAATTTGAATATCCTTATTTTATATACATTCATATATCCTCTCTACTAAATCCTCAGGTTTATTTATCTCCTAATTTGAGGTGCGTCCAATCTTTATACCTTAAGGTTTTTTAGATCCTAACATTACTTGATCTCCAGATCTTACATCCAAAAATCGCTAGATTTCCTAATCTCCTAAATTCACAAATCCCTACAGGTTTGGATCCTTACATCTTTAGATTTGTACATACCCAAATCTCCTTCAGATCGTATAAATTTCGAAGCTGCTAGGTTTATAGGTCTTCTAAACCTCCAATCTCTCGAGCTTCAGATCTCTGCATTTTCAGATCTTTAGATCCCCTAATCACTAGTTCCTCAGATCACTAGCTATCCAGATCTCTACACCATTGAATCCCTAGATCCCCATATCCTAGACTTCCAAATCTTCTAAACTCCCAATCCTCTAGATTTCCTAATTTGCTAAATCTTGCAAATCTTCTAAACTCCAAAACCTCTAAAATTCCGAATCTTCTAAACCTCCACATCACTAGAGCTTCAGATCTCTGCATCTTCAGATCCTTAGATCCCCTAATCACTAGTTCCTCAGATCACTAGCTATCCAAATCTCGTAACTCCCCAAATCGCTAGATTTCTTAATCTTCTAAATCCACAAATGCTTAGAGCTTCAGATCTCTACACCCTTGAATCCCTAAATCCCCATATTCTAGACTTCAAACTCTTCTAAACCCCCAAACCTCTGGATTTTCTAATTTCCTAAATCTTGCAAATCTTCTAAACCCCCAAACCTCTAAAGTCCCGAATCTTCTAAACCTCCAAATCCCTAGAGCTTCAGACCTCTGCATCTTCAGATGTTTAGATCCCCAAATCTCTAAATCACCAAATTCTCAGCTGTACAAATCTCCCAAATCCCAAAATTCATAAATCTCCATGTCTCAATACCTTCAGATCTGTACACTCTCAGACCTCTGAATTCACGAATTAGAGAACTCCCAGAAACCTATATTTCCAGACCCTTCCCAAATCCCTATCTCCCTAGGTTCCTACATCTTCATATCCCTACTACACTCAAATCTCTAAGATCCTCACATTCTTAGAATCCCACATTCCTAGATTCCTACATAAAGCCTCCCTAATTAGGTCAAACAGCTATATATTAATATTAACTAGCTATTTATGCGTCAACATTAAGGTTAACGAGCAAACTAGTAGCAGTCGAGTTCCTCGATTCGAAATCGTTCACACGAGCCGTTGTTATCTGTTGCAATGTAATACACCAGCTTAAGAACGCGCTGAGAACGCGTTCTAACAGACGCGTAAATTCGCCCACAGTGCTGGACTAACAATTTCAAGAATGTCCGTGAGCGTGGTTATTCGATTGCTATTGCTTCGAAAGAAATTCCTCGGATGTTTCCGCATCGTGACAACGCGTAAAACTAGGCACTTCGATGCTTGGAAATTTTCTTCGGTCAGTGTTGTTCCAAGCAATTAGAGGATCACCTGTTTAAACCGCTTTTATTGCTCGGTAAAGCTGCCTGGTTGTTCGATTATTCAATTATCGTGGGGTAATTGTACGTGGTCAAATATTTGGGGTGAAATAACCCGTAGTTTGAGGTTTTAACGAAGAAAGTTTATGAATTGTCACTGAATTGGATTTTGTGGAACCATTTATCTTCTCGTGCTCTTTGTGTCGAATTCAATGAATTTGCGATTTTTAATTTTTGACTTTGATACTCTGAGGTATGTAATTTTTTATGCTAATATTTTTTTGGACAATTATATTTATGTGATGTATAATAATATTTGTGTAATGTTTGCACCTTTTACAATAATATTTATGTATCATTTATGTGGTTTATAACAATATTTATAACAATATTTATAAATCACATAAGTGGTATATAAATATTATTGTAAATGATTTATAACAATGTCCACATAATATTTATACCGTCCATATTTGTTTATATGATCTATAATGATGCTCACATAATATTTTTATAATCTACAACAATATTTGTATCAAATGTTTTATTTATATTCTTTGCCTCATTATATCGACTTCTAAAAATAAACAGCATTGTAACAATGTTGTACGTCGAGGTTACAACATTGAACGAGGTATCAATATGTTAGGTATAACAGAGTTTGCGACCATAACAACATACATGATTAGAACAGAAATAGAAATTATCAAGAACAAGAAGCAGAACCACTTGTATGGCGGCGAGTCTGAAAGTCTAACGAAAGCCACAATGAAAGCGTGAGGTTGGAGAAAGTAGATGTAGCTGGTCAAACCTAACTTTGCTAGACGTATTAGTTTCGCTACAATTATGAAAACTGCACTTTATCGACATTGTCTTCAGTATACACTACTCTTCAAAACAATTAGTTCCTGTTCACAAGCTCCTTATTTTAAATTACAAAATTTTCTTGAAACTTGTGTTCATTTTTATTGAGGTAAAGAATGTGTATATTCAATGATTAACCGTTTGTTTATTCAATTTTCTACTTTATCTTTAATTTCCATACTAATGTGTTTAGGGTTAAATTGCAAGAATGTAATAATTCTTCTTTTGATGTAAAAAAAATATTTATCTTTACCTTCAAAACACACTACTGTGTTCACTATTAAATTACGAGAACATATTTCTCCTCTGATCATAAAAAAATAAAACTTTCTCGAATCAACAACATATACAATACTTGTAAAAGTGAATCTTATCAAACTCCATGCAATACGTCTCTCAATTCTCATATCAAACACCTATCCGAGTCAGTGAAAAACTCCCGAGATAAGGAATACACCGTTCAGGTTGAGAGCCGAACAACATCATTTCGATGCCGCGTTAATGAAGACATTCGAAAGCGATAAACGTTACAAGAAGACGCGCGAACGATCCTTTCGCGCGATAAATTGTCGCCTCGCGTTTATGTTGTTGCGTAAAGTCACGGATCGCATGAACGAGAGCCGAGCGCGAATTCAATGTTTCCACGGTGCTCAATAAGGAGCCGTGAATCAATGGCCGTTAGAATGATTACACAATATGTTGTTCACCACTCTTCGAGAGTACTCTTTCATGGTGAAACGGGTCCCAAGAACACTTCAGCCTCATTCACGCTGTCGTTTACCGGATGACTTTGAATCGCGAAACTTTATTTCCTCTTGCAAGAACGTGTAAACGAGCTGTGAACGCAAAAAGGTAATTGTAGGTACATCGGAGTGTAATGCAAGCTTCTGGGATAAAAGGAAGCGTGAAAGGTGTGCGGAAGTCGTTTGAGACTTTCTCTGGGGTTTAGGTACATCTCAACATTTCTTAAGGTGTATAGGGCCTTAGAAGTTATTTTGATAGGCTTTGGGATATAAGGGTTTTCTTTTTTGGGCAATTTGTAAACGCACAAATTTCTGGAATGTAGGTATCAAGTTTTTGGAATAATTTAATTCTTATATTTCAACATTTTTAGGTTTTCAATCACTTAAATTAGTAGATTTGCAAGATTTCGAATTCCCAAATTTCTGAAGTGCTAGAGCTCCTACGTCCAAGTCTCTTTTCTTAATTTCTAAAACCCCAAATTTCCAATCTCTCAAATCCCTAAACTTCCCAAGTTTCCAATCTCCCAAATCCCTAATTCCCCAATTTCCCAATTTCTCAATTCCCTAAATTCCCTAATTACATTCTCAAATTTCTAAAACCCCCAAACTGCTAAATTGCCTAAATTCTAAATTCCCAATCTCCGAATCCTAAAATTCCCAAAATTTTCCCCCACATCCCCACTTCACCTCTCCCATAAGAAATCCACATTCCACCCTAACGTGCACCTCGTATACACATTGTCAAACATGTCAAACAAGTTTTCTCGCATTAACACGTGATGATTCGTCATTTACGATGACGTTACAGGTGAATTATCGCGGGAATCGTATACACTTCTATTAGGTACGCGAGAGTTATAATATCGCGCTACCCTTGCTTCTGGATTACCATAAGTACGAGGTGCAACGCGAATACACGGCCTGACGCTCGTTTATGTTCGTATAATTTTATTCGGAGTTTAAGGTTAATTGGTGTAGCCTTGTGTGCTCATTTGCATCTTTGCAATCACAAATCTTGGTTCTGTACGAGAATTATCGATCGTAAATAACGTTGTACATTGTACGCTGGTTGTAACCCGCATACGATTGCTCGTTTTGTGAACCTCCGACGATAATGGGTCCTTATTCGACTGCAATAAAACGGGGAACACCTTAATGTCCTTCCTTCACGATTTACAGCGTACTGACCGAATTTCGCCGGCTTTTGTATTAACATTTTCATTGTGAACTCCGATCGTTAATATCGTGTTTAAAGACACTGGTCTTGGGTCAAAAATTTCCAACATCTTGGTGATACTTTTATTTATTTTACTATAATTTGTATTATTACCTTGTAAATAAATAGCTCTGAATACTATCTTCGTTCATAATATTTTAAATAAAACGAAAATTTAGAAATTGCTGTTTGAAGTTCGGAAAAGTTTCAAATTAACATGAACATAATTTTTTTCTTCGAAGTGAAGTTTTGAAAAGTTTCAACATGAACATTTTTTTTCTTCAAAGAGAATATGTTTATGAATTTTGCTATTTCGACAGACTGCAATCTAGTTTGTAAAAGAAATGTTTATAAAATGTACTGCAGAGTGCTCAATGGAATTTTTATGCGTCACCTTGACGCCCACCATGTTCTACATTTCAGCTTTTTCTTAAACTTGATCCAGATCTACATACAAGTGTTTACAAAACAAACATTTAACCTCATACAGGAACACGCATTTATTTATATTAAAAGTGCAAATTTTCTATCCTCCATGAAAAGGGAATTTATATGTCCGTTTGTTTTTGTTTCCAAGGATAGACTAGTTTTATACAATGGCAGTATTTGCATACAGAAGTAGGTTAGATAATTCGCCATTTTGATTGTAATGGGACTAGATAAAACGAGCGTGCAAATTTCGAGGAAGTAAATTTATTCACAAGTGATACAAATCCCATTTAAATAAAAATAGACTTTAATTCTTGGAAAATGTAACTTTGAGAACAAATTTTAATAATATTCCTCGAAATCAATTTCATCCCTGTGATGTTTTCATGTATTAAAATAAAATTATCGCGTTGTATGGTGCGAGACGCTCTGAATACCTTAACCTCACAAAGTAGCACAGGATGCTGTAAACAACCTCTTAACGACAGTAAATCGAAACCGTTTTCAGTGGCGTACCATATTCCTTTCACAACAAATCAATAGATTAAAACTCTACGTAAAAACATTCAATGTGCAGTTATTTCTATATTAAAAATAAAATACGATAAATATAAAGAGGATGAAACATAAATTAACTTATACAATTACTTTTCATGTCAACAAAACTTTCATACAAATGACTGTACAATTTCTGTAGAAACTGACTGTAAAAATAACTAAATAATTTTATACATTCAAGATGCATTTATCTTTACAATTTTAAAAGTAAAGAAGACCCGCCATTTTGATGCAGTTCGTAAACCTAATATTGAATGCAAGTTGAGAGGAATAAGAAAGAATGGATGGTGATGAACGTAATTTTATTGTCAAGTTGAGCATTTTTGGCCTAATGCCGCTCCGCCGCACCTTAGCTTTCGCTTATATCAGCAGGTGTTGAGAAATCATAGCTCCACCACCATACAAGGGTCGTGACCCGATCCAATCAGCGAGGGGAAGACATCACTTGACTCCATTGCTGCTGTAAGGAATTTTATTCTTGGTTCCGTTAATGCTATTGAGTTAGAAAGCACTCAACAGACCGGAGGGAACCGGGTGATGAACGTAATACTCGATATCCGGCGAAATCCTGCATGACGAATCACATGGAACCGCGGGAAATCGTCATAGGGATGTGTCACGAGGTGTGGATCCGCCGTTCACGGGCCATCGATGTGTTTATTATTGAGGACGGAAATAAAAATAATGCGAGGTGGTGCGTAGCTGACTATGACATCAGCAGGCCAATCAATCCGTTTTGCATGATGATGCATGAAGTGCATCGAATGAACGTTCGGTGAGAATATCGTTGGGATCATCTGGGTGTGGACATTGTACACTGTGGAAATTCCTGGGCACAATTACATCGACCTTTTACCTTTCCTTCTATTTTTTTTATGCACTTTGTCTGTTGCTTTTGGTCGACAGAATTGTGGAGTGAGTGGACAAAGGTTGGTCTGAACATTGTTGGGGTAAAAAGACAATTTATGAATTGTTGAGTTTAGTAATTCGATCCGTAGATCATTAAACGTTGTATCTCCTAAATTTCCAAATTCTTGAATTTTTTAATTGTCAGATTTCTAAAATCAGCCATTTCTAAATTGCCAGTTCTCCAAATTAATGATTTCTATGTTTCTGAATTCTGTAATTCAGCGATTTCTAAATCACCAAATTCGACAAGTCAACAATTTCTAAATCCCCAAATTTACCAAGTCCTAAGCTCACAAATTCCAAACTCCGAATTCTCCAACTCACCGATTCCTAAACCCCCAAAGTCTTCAATTCACCAATTCCTAAACCCTCAAATTCTTCAACTCGCCAATTCTTAAACCCCCAAATTCTCCAACTCGCCAATTCCAAAACCAAATCAATCAATTCACCAGGTCCCAACTTCCCAAATTCCAAACTCCGAATTCTCCAACTCACCAATTCCCAAACCCCCAAATTCTCCACTTCAATCTCCAAGTCCCTAAATTTCCCAACTCCCAAATCTTCAAACACTCAAATTCCAAATTCCCCAAATTCTAAAACCTCGAAACCCCGGAATCCAAATATTCAAATCCCCAAAATCCCAAACTCAAAACCTCAAACCAACCCCTTTTCAAGCTTCCTAAAAAATTCTCCCAAAATAGAACTAAGAACTTATCATCCCATCTTCAACATATCAATAGAATACTCTCGAGTCGCAATAATTTTCTAATTAGCTCGACGTTGATAAGAAATGGAGCTGCACCCATTTAGCTAGCAAGGTTCTCGATTACCAGTCAGTAGTCCCGGTGTTAATGTCTGTCCAACAATTTATACGATCTCAGCAGAAGTGATTGCAACGTGTTTGCACAGTAACAATGTTGATGTGTACATTATTGCGATTGAAGCTGTTCGGAACGCGTTGTACATGCTAAACGATCGGACAACGTATCGTTAATGTGCTCGGGCAACCACGATAAAGGCACGTCTGTGCATATCGTTGACAATACATCACGCTTGGAAACGCTTGGCCGCGAAGTGTAACGCGCAATGTCACCGACGAACGCAAGTGCATTTACGACATACAAGTGTTTGTGAACGACTGTTGAATTCGTAGGTGCACCCGGTGATCATCGTTTAAGCTTGCGTCGAATTTATGCTTCCCTGTTGAACCCTTCGCGAGGCTGACGATAAACCTTCGTTCCGCGATCGTTTCGAAAAATTTATTGGCCAATCCTCGCTTAACAACGAGCCTTAGCTACTTCCAGTGGAATGGATGTTAATAACCGTGGCGACTCGAAGGGATTGAACCCGTTCTCGATCGATTTCTTTTTCAATTTTATTGCTGTCTCCAATTAGTATTTTTACAATTGTCCTTGAACAATTTTTCAACGAAGGAATCAACTTTGAGAGCGCTGGTCTTTTAGCAACTCGAAAATTAAAAAGTCAAATGTTAACCGTGGCGACTCGAAGGGATTGAACCCGTTCTCGAACGATTTCCCTTTCAATTTTATTACCTTCTCCAATTAGTATTTTTACAATTGTCCTTGAACAATTTTTCCACTAAAGAATCAATTTTGAGAGCACTGCTCTTTTAGCAACTCGAGAATTAAAAAGTCAAATGTTAACCGTGGCGACTCGAAGGGATTCAACCCGGTCTCGATCGATTTCTTTTTCAATTTTATTGCCATCTCCGATTAGTATTTTTACAATTATCCTTGAACAATTTTTCCACAAAATTAACTTTGAGAGCACTAGTCTTTTAGCAACTCGAGAATTAAAAAGATAAACGTTCACCGAAAATATATTTCGAGTTCTGTAATTTACGTTTATAATTTGCAAATTACAAATGAAAAGTTGCGTAAACGAAGAATGAATAGTCGAAGGTCACATTACCATATTTATAAGAGAATCTGCATTTCCATGTAAACAATTAACCTGTGAAAGTTAATCAGGTGGTCTATTTCAGGTTGAGCGCCTTATGGGATTGATCGATATATCTTCCTCTTTTGTTTCGAAAATATAGTAGCAGGTATAATGTAGAGATACTGCTATCAATAGGGTTATCGATAAGTATCGGTAATGTCATTAAGATAACTGAAGGCGAACGATAGCTAAATATTTATCTTTATTATTAATTTAATTTTATTCAAGCTTATCTGGTAGATAACATTATCATTCAAAATCAGTTATTTTTGTTTGAGAGTAGGCTATATTTAAAGGTGAAGCATGAACTTGAATGATAAGATGCATCGGGTCTAGTTAGGTATAGAACGTAAGGTAGAAAGTTTAAATATGATTAAATAAACTTGAAAGAAGTTGTGTATCAGTGATTTGAAGTTTAAACAAGAGTGAACTTGGATAACGAGATTGCGAATCGCGTTACGTTGGATTCGAAGTTAAAAGATAAAATAAACTGCAAAGATAAAGTTAGGAAGTTACGATAGGTTAGAAGAAGGATAGATTTGAATAATCTACATTAAATTAAATAAGATAAATGTTGTTAGGTAAAACTTATTAGGAGTTCAAACAAGAAAAAAGTATTATTTATCATTGAGCGCAAACAAGATATTGATATCGCTGCACGCATAAAATAGTACATGAAGTGTAGCTGATGGAATCCGTTGATTTTCTTGTGACTGTCGACTTGGTCCTAAACACCTAGTTTCTAGCTGTCCGATCTATTCTCGCAGTTCACGAAAGCGCATCGATAACTATCTTTCAGACAACTCACGAATGTTTCTGGACCGCGTTCGACTTTGGTTACCGTTTTGCATCTATGTTTAGATCTGGTCCAGCTGACATCGATAAACTAGGACGGGTTGGAACGCTTCCGTAATAACGTGTTGTCTGTCCCGACCAAATTCCTCATCGATAATACAAAACAACGTATACCATGAATGAACCCGTCTGGCTTGATTCATATTAATTTCACGAACTACCACTGATCCGATTTACCCAGACAAATTCCTTATTCGTACTTTTGTTAGTTTATTCACGACGCGGTGCATTGGCAACCGTAGGTAATCAGTTTCGAGGAATTCATGGTAGCGACAAGGATCGAATAAATTTGAATTAACAAGGTCTGCAGGTGGGCAGCTAGGCTACCAGATTTAGATGACCAAATGGCAAATTGAGATTAGTCGTTCAGGAACGACCGTGATTCATCGTGGCGTTCCGTTCGTTCTATCGAAAAGAAACACGCATTCTCAGCCTTAGTCAGCTTGTTTCGTTTTAAATGAAGTTATTCGCTTCGTGGTGCCAGACAGGTGACAACTATCCCGAATCGGTCGGATATGCCTAATCGGATTCCGAAGATAAATGACACCCGAACGAGAACGGAGAAACATTTCGGCGAACACCAATTATCTCCTGACTTATTTCCTTACAATGATTAGAATTTGAAAAGGAAAGTGCTTGCTAACAACTGTGGGTATAATTAATTATTCATGACACGTGTCTTCAAACGTGTTTTATTTTACAAGAGTTAGGTATTTATTGATGCCGTCTAAAGTAAACTCGCATTATCGCTCTGGTTCATCTGTCAGTACATCTGTCTACATCCCAAAAGACTATGGTAGTTGTCACAGTAGTAAATTTTAATATTTGAGACTCTTTCTAATGAACTTTTCTTCCGAAACTCTTTTGATCGAATTTTAATTTAAATCGTCTTCAACTTAACCAGTGAGTATACAGTTAGTTAATAGTTATGTCTTCTGCTTCCAGATGTGGCAGTTAAGGTTTTGGACGTACCTTCTGCTGATAGCGTTATCGCTAGCACCAGTGCAGAGGGTTATAGCGTGTTCTTGCATGAGGAGTCATCCACAGACTCTATTTTGCAATTCAGATTTCGGTAAGCGATTGCATTAATAATCGAGCAACACTCGATTCATCTAATCTCTCTGTTCATGACTATTTATTAATCTTTCCTCGCAGTTGCCTTGGTCCGAGTGAAGAAGGTGTTTCCTTCGAACGAGCATGCGATTGGATATAATGTGAAAACCAGTAAAATTTTCAAGGTTGGTACATCGATCGCAAAAGTTATTGCTTTTAATCCTACCACTGCTTCTCGGTCATTATAACAATATTGATTTACTATGCATTTTGTATAAAAGCAAAACATGAACTTTACATATTATATGTGTATTTTGAAGTCCTTAAGTCCTTATATTTCTGAACCGACTACATTTTTTAATCTGTCTACGAAGTAACTGTAAAAAGTTACTGTAATGTACACAAATGTCAAGGTGTAATATAAATAATTTTCCTAACAGGTAAACAGTTCGAAGTCGTATCACGCTCTGAAGAAAAATATCCTGTGGACGCCATCTTCAGACGGCATGTGCGGGGTACATCTTGAAATCGGAGAAACATACGTCGTAAGCGGAAGTACGATGGGTGATCGAGCACGTATATCGATCTGTGGTTTATCGATGCAATGGAGAACGGTACCAAGCAGACAAAGGAAAGCTTTCAAGGAACTGTACCGTCACGGTTGCAACTGCAGCGTAAGTGAACAATTGCAATCAAATGCGTCGATACGAGACTCTACTATAACATTGCAACATCTCGGCACTTAGCATCAGGCTTATCTAATCATCATTACCGAAGGAATAAATCGAATTAACCTGCTTCACAAATTCTTTTCGAAATAATCCTTTGAACGTTCATCGCGAGTTAACCACTTGACCTATCATTTCTTCAGCAGTTGCGTCACAGCTAATTATCGCAATATCATTACAGCAATATTGCAGAAAATTATTGCGGACAAATAATGATAATTGAAATCTTAGGTATAGTTTGAACTTAGGTGTCTTTGATTATGTAATTGGTATTAAACTCTCTGAATATAATTTCAATCTGTCGTGAAATGTGCGTCACCAGTGACGGTATTACAAGTCAAAGGGTTACAGATTTGAATATGAATTGTTTAGAACTAGTTTATGATTTGTGTCTTTGATGTTTCAGATTCATTACACTCCATGGTGGTACAAGGGTGCAGTTCTAGCGAACGTGGGAGGCAAAGAGTGTCTATGGGAGAGCAAACCCGGCCCTGAAGATTGCCAAAGAGAATACGGCGTGTGCAAGGCTGGTTCTGGCGGGTGTTCATGGGTCCCTTCCGTGCCTTACAAGAACTGCATCAAAGAGCATCATCAGAAACGCGAACAGCAACGGGCACGAGAACCTTAAAGAATATCTCTGCTCCGACGCACGCGAGAGTTCTACGACGTTGCCAGCATCAGCACGCTTTGCGAAACTTTGCGATCATCGTTTTCTTGCGTGAGAAAACTCTTGTGGAACGCGAACTGTCGTGGTCACGCGTTGAGAAATCAATGCTAGTTTCGATGAACTTTCTTCCCTTTAAATTAGTTTTAACATCCTGTTGGGACGAATTTTTGGGATGTAGCATTCATATATCGTCGAAATCTTTCCAACTTGGAGAAATTTCGTGTTTCGAATAATGTATGAATTTGATCGGAGGGTGAATAAAAAATTAGTTAGGCATAATTGAGCCTGAAAAATCATAATAATTTATTGGATCGAATTCGATTTAGGGGAAAAGCTTTGCGGCATAAAAAACCTTGCAATATATTGCAAGTTCGTTGATTGAACGGTGAAAGTGTGAACGATGTATATGTATCTTGTTGAATACGATTGTTTGATTTTATTCGAGGAGTGTAGGGTCCCACTCGAATAGCGTTACGATATGTGTTTGATACCACCCTGGTTACAATTGAAAATTGAGTTATTGGGAAAATTGGAATACTTAAAGATGTGAGAATTTATGAGTTTCTCAGATTCGAAGATTTAAGAGTTTGGGAATCTTGAAGTCCCCGTCACTGCACGCGCCAGTACTCGATGTCTACCGAGCAAAGTTGACCATCATTTATTTAATGCAATATAATCCGACGAATTCTTGGAACTGTTTACATTACCATAATAAGTTATTTCGAGATCACTAGCATCGCGTTTGTGTCGTCGAATCTTTCGCGTTCAATTAATCACCCTACTTACTATTCATCCTTCAAATTGTCTTCCTACCGCACTCGAATAATCGAGAACATCGAGCGAACCTTATTCAATGTTTTATTTATTCGCGT
This sequence comes from Megachile rotundata, assembly GCF_050947335.1. Taxonomy (NCBI): domain Eukaryota; kingdom Metazoa; phylum Arthropoda; class Insecta; order Hymenoptera; family Megachilidae; genus Megachile; species Megachile rotundata. The sequence continues at coordinate 10,493,848 of NC_134983.1, forward strand.
CGTGAAGATAGCTGCTCGCGAAAGGAGTTCAGTCCGTATCGATTCAGAATTGTACGAGAAGAATCGATGCTGTTAACCTCGTTCGATTTTTAACGAAATCATTCGGCGAGCTCGGCCACAATGTAAATCGACTGAATCTCGTGAAGCATGAAGCAGCGAGCGTATTCGATTATCGATTGGCCATCCCTTTAGTTGTACATATTAGGCTACTCATGTATATTATGCATTTTTAAATTATTCTCATGTTTATTTCGTAGTATCGTCTCGTCTATATGTATGAAACTGCGTGAAGGATATGTTTGAACTTCAGTTTCTAAGAGTCTGCGAATCATCGAAATCTAACAACAATTGTGATACGGTCGAATATTTAACTTATCGAGATAATAATTGATCAGGTTTCTTTGCAAAAAATTGTCTCATCAGGAATATCATCCAAAGTCTGAGCAGTCGCTTTCGAAACATAACTACAGTTATTTCAGCTGATCGATCGTACACCTTCTTCGAACAAGATAATAAATTGATCTGGATTCAGATCAGGTTCTTAAATTGTTTTGCATCTTGATGACAGCGAGCGCTCACATTTTGAATGACATTCTTTAGCAATGAAGAAACCTTAATTCAGGGTAGAACTTTAGTACAAAAAATCGAAAATTAATCAACTAGTGTTCGCATTTCCTATCACGAGAACCCGCGTAGCACGAGACGATGTATATTTAGTTGATAGTTCTTCCATTTGATAATTTTTGTAAGTATCGCAACACGGGAAATAAACGAGAAACGCATGGTCGTTCTTTCAGTAAGCACACAAAAGATTACACTTATTTCGTTACTCACCATTTCGCGATGATTGGGATAGAAAGTCTGCTCGATCAACGGGAAATTGTCTTTGCCCAGACGGCGCTGAAGACCAAGCAGATGCGCGAACACCCAAGGTTTATCCTGAAATAAGAACAATGATTAAGAAACTTCACTCATGAGGCACGGAAACTTTTAATCGCTGTTCCACTTTGAACTTTGTTAGGGACCTCTTACCTGGAAGTTGTAGATTGCCGTGAGATTGTTAACGCTTGGTATACCGCCGTACATTAAACCGAGAAGAAGGTTCTTGTAGTCCTCTCCCGCGTCCCTCAGGTTCTGTCGTATCAGGACGAAATCAGGCTTGAAGGATCTGTGGGTGAAATTTTATTTGCTCGGATCAATTATGTGAAGTTGAAAATCTGCCACAGTAGGTTTAAATACAGTAGATTCCCGTTATATTGCCGTTTCAGAATTTCAATAGTCGATGAAATTCATCATCTCTTTGAACGATGATCGCCACAAGTTTTATGGAACATTATGACATGTTAAAAATACAGATAGCAACGTGTATGGCGAAAAGCTGTGACAATACGTGTTAGATCGCATGAGTTGATCACACATTAGATCACTGCGTACGGTCACGTGATGGGCAGTCATGCGTTACATTCCACGCATCGTATTCTTTTAGGGTTGTATTCGCGACATGTTGCATTTACATGTATTGTATTTTCTATGCGTTGTGTGTACGTTGTATTTTTCACGCGTTGTGTTTTCGTCACATTGTGTTCTCCACGTGTAGTCTCCATACGTAGTATTTTCGTACATCATGAATCATCGCGATGATTTTACCCAAGTTGCAGCTTAAATTCATTTTTTATATTAAATAATGAACCTTGCAAATTTTGTTTGAATGCTAATTAATAATAATCTTGTGGTAATAACTATATCTTACCTGATGACTTTGGTCCCGTTACGATAAACTGCCATGGACACAACAGTACCAGTCTCGCTAGCTGTCAACGACAATTCCCGAAATTCCGCCTGTTCAACGCGGATCTCGTAATCGCCATGAAGCCTACGACCCCGGAAATACTTGCTCCAGTCCGTATTCTGGTCGTCGATTACTAGCAAGGTGAAGCATCGATCTTTGTTGTACGACGGCCCTCTCGTTGCACCGGACACTGCCGCTCCCAAGATGGAGGCACCCTAATCATTAAAACCACGTTAAATGACATGAAATTACAAACTCAAATACTTGTGAATATAGCTCTTTTTAAATTATCAACTTTCCAAATTTCTGAAAATATTTGCAAATCTGAAAGTTCCTGAACATCCAAATTTGAAAGTTCTCAATTTGTAAAATTTGAAAATGCTAAGGGCTCGATAAGATGTAAAATATGCTAAATTTTTGAATTGGAATTTACCTGATCGCGAGCAGCCCCGGTCAAGCTCTGCACCCGTTGCAGCAAGCTCTCCCTGGTCTTAGCGGGTGAAGAGGGTGCGCTGGTGGTTCTGGACCCAGGCCTGAGATTCAGACTCAGGTCGCCTCCAGCCGGTTGGGTGGCACTCGGAGGAGGTGCTCCAGGTACCGGTGGTTGGCTAGCGGGTGGTACCGGTGTCGGTTGGGACTGCAGAGGTCGATCTGGCACCCCTTGATACGATTGGGACGAATCCCTGGCCATGGAGGCCAGCCCGGAGTCTGTGCTTGGTTCATCGTCGAGCTCCGAGCTCAAATCCCCTGACGAGAACCTGGAAGACAAGCTATGGTGGTGGTCGTGATAGTGACAATCGGTCGTTTCGTCCCCCGATTTCACGCTTTTTTTATTGCCGGCACTTTCAATGCACATCGAACAACAGCCAGTGCTCAGGGTATGGCATGGACATGGCGTTGGCGATGATGGCGATTGCTGGTTTTGCATGCGTGACACGAACGATGACACATTCGCTTCTCTGAGCAGCAGTTGCTCGGACATTTAGTTGATCGCGGTGCCTTCGCGTGAAACGTGGGCCGACGACTGTTCGTGCTCTATGGGATGAGGTGACGAATTTCCACGGCAAAACGCTCTCATATCTGATTGCCGACAAATGGGTTTCGATGAATCGCAGCGGGGATGCTTTTCGATAAAGCTTTAGGGGTAGCGTCCATAAACGTTCCAACGAATCGTTGATTTCGATGATAAGAAATGTACCTCTTCTAAGGTTTCTCGAGCTCTGAATTGTCGAGAATATTCAGGCAGAATTTGCACGATGCCAAAAGCGGTTTCTCCATTGACTCATGCATACACCAAGACTTATGAAACTAGGGAAAAACATCGAGATATTTGTAATAAAAAAATGTTTAATTATGTACGCTCTGGAATGACCACTCAGCGAAACGAGAATCTCGATCGTCGTTGATCCTGCTTTAATTAAGAAATCAGGTAGCCACTTCGCGTTAATTGAATCGGACAACTTATCGTCTATGATATCGCGGGGTGCATCGCGTGACAGAATGTGGACACGAGTTGGACCAATTTTGTATCAAGATAGCCGGTCATTATTTTACACTGCTGTTACGTCGCTCAATAACCGGATTCGATGAAAAGAGCTCCGACAAACACGAGCTTTCACCGGTACAACGACCCGAAACTCTATGCCCCTCGGTGCTACTGTGCATATATATTCGCCGGCTTTTATATCTCGGAACGACCCGATTCACAAGAAAAAAGGCGACAATTTTTGCCACGAAAACGTTAATCTTTTACGGAACAGAGTACATCGGGATTCGAGAAACACGGTAATCTGAACGTTGCACGACTAAAAATACTGCGACCTCTTAATTACCGTGAAAGCTATTTTTACCGCGATAACAATCAATTAAGGGATTAATCTTTTTCATTCTGGCAATAACCTCATTGAACAGTGTTTCGATATTAATTAACTCCGAGTTAAGCATTTTACGGTGTTCATTGATACATCGATCATTTATTTGTTGTTCAATAATTTATTTAACATTCGTTTAGTTTTATGGAGAGACTTATTTATTTATTGAATATTTATGTATATGAACAGATTAGTATCAGTTGAATTTTAAAATTAATGAAGTTTTTATGGAAATACGAGTATGTAGGTATTTTTAGACGAGGGATCAAAAAATGAGAAAATATGGTAGAGGGGTATTGATTTTAGTTTACTTTAATAAGAAATTGTTTTTCTTCAGATATTTTATTTTTTGTTAGCCACGTGTAATACTTACAGAGTACAGAATTCCAATCGAACTGTGCCATAGATTATAATTACTCAGTAATTCGGAAACATCGTACTCGATTACATTTGAATTGATGATTCAGATTTCTCGTTTTGTTAAATTAATGCAACTCGCGTTTTAATTGAAGTGCGATTGAAACTTAATTGAAACGGTATAAGAGGGTGAACGTAACAAATTCTAACAGAAAAGGACTATCAGCGGTGAATAGTATTATTCGTAAATTCATATCCCAACAGGAATTAACGTAATTTCAATACATTCAGAAGTACCATAATTAATAATTTAGGTAGTCAAAATGGTTTGATTACCTAATTCAATTACGGATTGAATTACGTAGTTAAAATTGAAGGTAGTTAATTAATTTACGAGAGTTAGTTGCGTTAATTAATGTTACAGTGTAATTCAATTAGCGCAACTGTGTAAATCTTTCTTTGGGCAAAATTGGGATACCTGCTTTAAATGCGGTAAATAGTCGTTGAATGAATAATAAATGCAACTTGTAAGTTTGCAACTTTTCGGAGCTGGAAATTTAGAATTTCACAAATTATCAAAAATGGGAATTTCAAAATTTAATAATTTATATGCTTAAGAATTTAGAAGTATTAGAATTTGTGAAAAGTTAAAGGTTTGATCATTTCCAAGTTTGAAAATTTGGAGAAATTGAGTTTGAAAATTGGGGATTAGGGATATTGGTAAATTGGAGATTAGGGAAACTGAAAGATTGGTAATTCCAGAGTTTGAGGAAATGGGATTTTGCGAAATTGGAATGTAAGGACTGTGGATATTCGGAAATTGGGGATTTTAGAAATTGAGAAATTAGGAAATTGTGGAATTGGAGATTTTGGGAATAGGGAAATTGGCAATTTGAGGTGTTGGAAATTAGGAAATTGGGGAATTGGAGATTTGGGAAGTTGAGAAATTGGAAAATTTGGAAATTGGGAATTTAGGAAATTGAGAAATTGGGAAATTGAAAAATTGGGAATTTGGGAATTTAGGAAATTGAGAAATTGGGAAATTGGGAAATTGGGAAATTGGGAAATTGGGAAATTGGGAAATTGGAAATTTGGGAAATTGGGAATTTTGGAATTTGGGAATTTGGGAATTTGGGAATTTGGGAATTTGGGAATTTGGGAATTTGGGAATTTGAGAATTTGGGAAATTGGGGAATTTGAAATTAGGAAATTAAGAAATTGGTAAAGTGCAGAATTGGAAATTGGAAATTAGGAAATTAGGGAATTAGAAAATTAGAAAATTGTATAATTAGGAAATTAATAAATTGAAGATTATAAAACTTGAAAACAAGGCATCCAAGAAAAAAATGTCCAACCACGTAACTCCAAAAATGAGTAAGTTACCAAAATCAGTCTCCACAAATAAAAAATTGAAGACAAGTGACGAGATATTCCCGTGATCTATTCATAGCGTCCCCCAGTTATCGATTATTATCGGCTATTCTATTCTTCTATTCGAACAAATCAGTCTGGTCCATGCATAAAAAGAAGTTCGCAGTCGGTGGAAGCACTCACCTCCGTTTCAGGTAGTTAACATTGGAGGTGAAGGACTGTCGAAAGCTGGAGAATGAAATGTTGCCGGGTGAAGGAGCTGTACCACAATATTTGGCGCACCCGCCGCGGCCTGTAATCTTGCTGGTTAAAGCCGACTTCGTCCTTCCGACGAAAACCGTGGAATCCTTGCTGTTTCCTGTCGATCGCTAACGGACGACACTGTCCCCTTCCTGTTCTCTAGGTTACACTACCAAGGGGTTCGGAAATGGAGCCTTTAAATATCGCTCAACGATCTCGATGTTGCGTCCGTTGCGGAGTCTTCGGAATAACGCTTGAAACGTAAGGTAACCCGAAAGGAAAGGATGAAATAAGAGAGGTGAGAAAGGAGAAACTAAATAATCCAAGTTGAAATCTGCAAAAAGAAGGGAAACATCGGTGAATCAACGAGCGTGACGCTGGATTTTCTTCAATACTAACATTACACCCGTTCGGTCACGTAACACTGCGTTATTGTTACGAGGCGCTATTAAATATGCATTTGATGAAAGCATTGCGAAACTGCAAAGGGTGAGATAAGAAATTAGGTTTCTAGAACGACACCTGATGTGTTGATTGCACCTTTCTCCCTAATATGTCTGCTACGGGTCATTCTACGGGCTTCGTGAAAGCTTTTGGACCTTTCATATCTTTGTGTCGCTTTGTTATTGTCACATGCGAGGAACTTTGGAACAATGAAAATTTACTGGGTGTTAAATATAAAATTGCAGAAGATTTATTAAAAATTAATAAAATTGGACAATAAATATCTTTACCCAAGTTTTATGTCAATTTTATCAAAGTCGGAATAATGTTCATTGAACATACATTTTTTTATTAAACAAAAGTTTTTGAACTTGCCTTAACTACTCTCCTATCAAGTTAAAGATATATATTATCACTAAAGAAAATAAATGTGTAATTAATTGTATCAGTCGAATTTATAAAAATTTTAAGTAATAGAACCTCCAATAGTAAAAAAGATTTCATTCAAAGATTTCAATAGTAAAAAAAAATCTAACTTGTAAAGAAGTTGATTTTAATCCATAGTTCTCCAAATATTCTCTAAAATTAGATTTCTAATTTCTTGATGTAGCGTGTGATGCTCGAGATAAAAACGTCCGAGCGAAAGCTCAAAGTACTCGAGATGCAGGTAGAAATTTAGCACGGCAAAAGTAGAGCTTGATACCTTACTGATCGATACCGTACAACGTGACTTTACATGCTACAGAATTTTTTACACGGGTTGTGTGTTTTGCTCGACTACCACGGAACAGTGATTTCAGCCACCCTCGAATATCGAATCGCGATAAAGACCAGAGATAACGAGTTATTGGCTCGTGGCTGCTCTGCAAAAGGGTACCGATTGTTTTCGTGGATGAAAAGAAGAAAAAGGCGTAATTGACTTGCACGGTAGAGGGAAAATCCAGTCCGTGTTCTTTGAAGTTGAAAAACGCGACACGCAACCCCGTGATCGTGATGCGAGGTCAATTAACGAAGATTAACACTTTGAGTGCTTTTGTATCGGTGATAAACTTTTCCGAGCACCGATTTGCTGATAACTTTATAATTAACCCCTTGTCGATGCGTGAAAAAATAATATTTTTCCTCGAGGGTAGTTTTGTGTTGATAAAATTATTCTTTGAGAGTGAGACTACTCTACAAAATTACTACTCTGCGAGATAATAGAGGTGCAAATTTTTGAATGTAAACGTTTGTTATGTTATCAGCAGTGTGTAGCGATACAAAGGTGATGTAATGTACAAGGGACACAATGGGAGAAATTTTATGTGTGAAGATCTAACGTGTGAAGAATATGATGTGATATTATAATAACAGAGATTACAATGTATAGAATAAATGACTGGGGAGTACAATACGTTGGGACAACACGTGGAAAGTACAATGTGTGGAAAATACAATGAGCAGCGGTTACAGAATGTAGAGAATGTAGTAGGTAGAGAATACAATATGTAGAATGTACAATGTGTGGAGAATACAATGTATGGGGAATGCAACGCGTAGAGTGTACAACGCATGGAAAATGCAACGCGTAGAGAGCACAACGCGTGGAGAACACAACGCGTGGAAAATATAACGCGTAGTCGTTACGACGCATAGAGAATACAACGCGTAGAGAGTGTAACGCGTGGAGAACTCAACGCGTGGAGAACTCAACGCGTGGAGAACTCAACGCGTGGAGAACTCAACGTGTGGTGAACACAACGCGTGGAAAATATAACGCGTAGAGGTTACGACGCATAGAGAATACAACGCGTAGAAAGTGTAACGCGTGGAGAACTCAACGCGTGGAGAACTCAACGTGTGGAGAACACAACGCGTGAAAATATAACGCATAGAGGTTACGACGCATAGAGAATACAACGCGTAGAGAGTATAAAGCGTAGAAAATACAACGCGTAGAGAACTCAACATGTGAAGAACACAACGCGTGGAAAATATAACGCGTAGACGTTACAACGCATAGAGAACACAACGCGTAGAAAGTGCAACGCGTAGAAAATATAACGCGTGGAGAACTCGACACGTGGAAAACACAACGCATGGGAAATATAATGCATAGAGCACCCAACGCGTAAAAAGTATAACGCATAGAAAATTCGACGAGCGTAGAACACAACGCGAATCAACTACACAACGTAAGAAACACAGCATACAGTAAATACCCATCGTAGTAACACCTGTAACAACATAACGCATGTAACTCGAGATCCCACGCGTAACAAGATAACGCACGGCAGTATAACGAGAGTCTCCAATTATATCAACACACATTAATTCATGCTTAGTTAAACTTTTGGAGTAGCATGGTGACTCTTAATTCAAAGAGGGGTTAAAACAGGTCAAAGGTTATTCAGGAATTTGCATAATTGGTGGTTCACGCGGCGCGTGACTTCACAGTTTCCACGTAGATGGAAGGGTTAAATGTCGTAAAAGACGAAGAATCGGGACGAAAAGTTTGAAGTAGACGTCAAGGAAACTTGTACGATTTCCTCCAACTTGGAACTGTCGTATCTAGCTTCCGGTTTCGAGGCGTTTTCCTATCAGAACTGCTTGAAACTTTAAACTAAGACCGACCATTGCCGCGCACGACAACTCGGTCTACGTTCAATTAATGCAGGAGATGGGTAACTTGATTGAATTTCAAATGAGTTTCAATGAATTCCAGTCTTCGTTAGGATCTCTACGTGCTCTCTTACGCAAGTATCAATTTTTCTACCACCTGCGGACAGAAATTTGTACTCACCCCTTACGACGCGCTGAGGGTGCTATTTGTTTGCTGCTTAAATTGCGCCTGCAACTTGATACTGATAGGCTAATGGATCTACGTAATTGTTTCTAATTTTGAATAAGCTAGTGCCTCGAAATATTCACGCTGGCTCGACGGAACTTTGAGGGAGATTTAGGGGATGTATGTTGTTCGTGGTAGATCTAATTTTTAACAACGTTGAAGTTTGCCAAAATAAATTTTGGACAAACGTGAACTGTTGTAAACTCGGGAAGATTAAGTGAACATTTTTTGTTAACCATGCTTTAAATTGTAAACACAATATTTGACATGAGTGCGATAGGTACCTTGCACATTTTTGTTATTCAGATAACTTTTACAGTTCGTCTTTTTATGTTTTTATCTTTTCATCGATTTCTATCATTTTTTATTATTTTTAAAAGTTGACAGTACATAAAATGGACACATTCTTTCAATCTTGAAAGTACCACGGAACAAGTAATAATTTGAGTATAAATGAAATGACGTTTTTATAAATCCATGTTATTCGTATCATTTCTAGGAGGTTTAGCGTAGACTCTAGTAATAATCGATGACGGAAGAGTCCCTAGGTGTTAGGAAAAGGCAGGCGTATTGACTGGCAAAGCTGCGCAACTGGAAACGTACGCGAATGCAAGCTTGCAGAAACCGGAAATACCACGAATAAATCACGAAGACTTAACGTTTAATCACCCCTGTTACGTATTTGTGCTCTTAACCGTGAAATATTTTAATTTAAATCTCGCAGACTGGACGTACTTTTCATTCATTTACTTCCTCATTTTCCTTCCTTCTATTTCTCCACTTACCTTCATCGTTACGAACTTTTAATAATAATATCGTATTAATAATGGAACTTTTATTAATTCCATGAATTATAAACTAACAAAGTTTCTTAATATCCTTAATATAAAGGATAGTGAATAATGCAAGAAGGGTGAAGAATTGATAAAGAGTTAAAAAGAGAAGAGTAAAAGTAAAGAATCACGTGAAGGTATGCAACAAATCCTCGCGAATAACCACGTCACGTCAACTATAAGTCTCTAGCAACTATAACATAGCACTATCTAGATTGTGCTCGTACGAAAATTTAATCCTCACGAAGATAGAAGCATTCTAAGCACGAGAATCTTATAAGTCTTCGATTTTTCTATGGTGAAACCAATTCATTTCACCTATCCTTAACACTGAGGATCAAACTTTACAAATGAAGGTTAATTTGTTAATATCTAAGTGTATACAGTAATACACAAATTGTCTCCATCAAAATAACAATTATTAATTTCATTCAATCTCTTATGTGATGTTTTATCTTTTTATGAAAATTTTTCTTTAATTTAAAGTAGCATATTGTAGTAAATTTAATAAATGTTTATTCTTAAATAAATTACACACTCTTAAAAATGGTAGGAAAATTAAGATTTCAATAAACATCAAAAGCAGAAAAGGGAACCTAACTCAAAATACAAGAAATGATCGAACAAGAGAAGACCTTGTCCGTTTGACCTCTTGACACTTGTTTAACTCAAACAATCATCCTCTCTGTCATTAACCCTAACTTAACACCTAACCTAACACACGTTTCACGCAGGAATCTGACATTGAATAGCGAAATATTTTTGCACAATCGTAGTATGAGTACACACTGGATTGATCACTGATGGTCAACTGCTCCCGCAAGCGTACGGAACGCGGACGTCCTGTGGCGTGAATCTGCGAGCTCTCACGTCAAATTATCAATCTTAGCTCGGAAATTTCTGAACTTGAGATTTCTATGTTTCTCAAGTTTTGTATTCGGATATTAACAATTTATCAAATTTGAAATTAAAGAATTTGTGAATCTGTGCATTTGTATATTTGCAATATTGCAAACATGTAAATTTGTAAATTTGTAAACTTGTAAAAGTATAAATTTCTAAATGTATACATGTGTAAATGTGTAAATATATAAATATGGAAATGTGTAAATGTGTAAATTTGTAAATTTGTAAATGTGTAAAAATGTAAATGTGTAAATGTGTAAATATGTAAATATATAAATGAATAACTGAATAAATGAATAAATGTATAACCGTAACCTTTCAAACTTATAAATTTGATTCGACGTGATTCGATATGCCCCACGCCTTATCGCTGCACGCACCGTGCACGCCGGTGCCCGCGAGCTTTCCACGGGCCCCGTGATCTGCCCGTCACTCGGAAAGATCACTTTCAAACAAACTAACCATCGCACTCCCTAACTCAATAAAGACAAAAACCAACGAAAACTAGTAGATGCTGTAAACCTGGGACCACACGAGCGCTAAAAGTGACGTCCGCTGGAACGGACGTTGATTCGAATCGATGCATAATGAGCACACACGCAAATATTTGTTCAACAAGCGTCATTTACACGCTCGTATAATCCAAAAGCGCAATTATTAACACGCTCGCTGCGATCGGCACGCAAATACTGATCATACGACAATAACTCGTGTCACACTCGATTAACATCGCCAGAACCGATTTCGATATTACCGATAATGTTATTATTTATTTCATTCACCCGGCGAACATCGATCACAGCGAGCATGTTAAAAAGGCGAAGTTTGAAAAGCTCGGTACTCACCTGTGTCGCGTGCGTGTACTACCCACTAGTTTGCCGGTGAAGCAGTGAGCCTCGACCGAGAATCGCGAGGGTGTTACCCGGAGGGTTTGCTGGTCGATAGGTCCGCGCTTGCGTTCTTCTTATCATCCCCCACCCTCCCTAAGTGTCGCCAGCTAAAGACAAGAGGGGAAAAAGGAACGAGCCTCCATGTTTCCACGATATGCTCGGTCCCGGTCCCTCGTGTTTGTACAGGGTGACGTCGTTCGATACACATCAAACATGCTCCACCTGCTGGCCGACTGAAGATGAAACGTCAAGCTACATAGTACGACGACATACCGTCGTTCTCTGTGCATTGATGCAACCCCTGTCCCGGCAGACAATCGGTAGCTGCAACTTATTTTGTAATCACCCGGAACTCTAGAGTACCGCGGTACCGAGAATATTATTTTTCTCTCTTTCGCAATTTACTTTTTCCATCATTTGAAAAAAACAGCTTTTCTGGCCGTGTTGCTTTATCCGGTACCAGGTGGCAGACCACTCGACCGTACAACGCGTTTCAACGTCGGATGAAAGAATTAATGCGACGACCCAGTTATTCGCGATTCCTCGGCGTTGCACTTACGTGCAGCTTTTGTACCCATGGAGGCTGTACTTTGAAATCTTTCGAGAGATAGAATTTCTATTGTTCCAAGCTGGCCGGGCACAGTTTTGGGGATGGTCGTCTGAGAAACATGCAACGGGAATTCCCATTTCAAATGAAACCTTTGTCCTCCGGTTCCGCGTTTTTTAATTTCTGTTCCGCGTTCGTCGCAACGGAATCGAATTAATATTCATAACAATCTCCGCTTTTGTATCGGCACGAACGTGCGTGCGTTTCTTTGTATTTTTCATCGATGCAATTTTCTTTTCTTTTGCGCGCCGGATAAAACGATGCTGGAATGTTTTCCACGGGAAAGTGGGTCAGTAACATTTTTGCGGGGTAAAGAAACGTTCGGGAGCAAAACGAACGCGGTTGGATTTTCATCGAAATTGCATTCTCTTCGCTCGCGTCAAACGCACGCGTGTCTCACCTGGTTACGTAAGAAACTGTGAATCACGGTTTACTTCTTCGAGAGATCATTCTTCTTTTTCTAGCCACTTTCAATCAATCGAGTAATTGGAAGATGGTAAAACTGGGTTTACACGAAGTCGAATGAAATTTTAAATTATGGGTATATACACAATTTTTTAAATAAATTCACTAAAATAAGTTTCATTTAATTCCATTTTTTTATTGTATGTTCATCTGTTTATTAACCTTATACACCTGCAATAGGCGTATGTACATATACAACATTATATCAAATATGAGTAGATTATGGCACATTTGCATGTGTTATATTATTTATATACTATTTTATTATTAGACTATAAATATTTTTGTATTCATGATACGTCTATGAATGAAATATACAATTCATCTACAGAATATAAAGCCTGTCAGCAAATTGCATAATTTAAATCTACTTTGCAGATCATAAATGCACAAACGTTCGTGATCTATTTCTTATGCTACAATTTACAGTTTACAGCATAATTTCAGCGCGACGAGCTGAAAATAAATTCATTTGAATTTCAAATAGCATTCTACTATATCCAGTACCGGAAGGATATCTATTATGATGTAAGAAAATTTGCGTGTACAAAAGTGAATGAAAGAACTAATAATCAGGTGAAATGCAATCGTCTCGCATTCAAATGATTCCTAGCTTAAAGTATCAATTGATGAGTATCTTGAATGGTTTTCGTGTCATCGACGAATGATCGTGTAAGCTTTCTATTGTCTTCGATATTCGCTTTTGTCTGCATTGTGATAACTTGAGAGGTGCTGCGACAGTACCTTTACAAGCGACGCGGCTATCGACAATCCTGTAATTCCTACAATCTTCCTTCAATCAATATCTATTGAATCGTTTGTCTAATTTCATTCTGCAAACACTATCGGTGTACAGGTACTTCATTGTGTCGTATTTATCTTCTGTGTAAAATCATACACCTGAGTTGAGTATAACGGAGAATGACACAAACAGTTACTTCGTTAAATTAACCCGTGTCATACTGTTATAATAGCTCTGTTACATAAGTGCCGTCGAATAAAGTATTACGAACGCGTTACAGAAATTAAAAACGGAAATACAGAATCTTTCATTCAATTATAGAATTGGTAAAGATTTCAGATATTAAAGAGGATGGACCGTCTACCACTCTACATTCTACCCTCGATAAAAATCGTTTCGTGGAATGATAGTCACGTTTCACAAACGATGTAATATCGTATTATTATGGAAATTTTATGTCTTATGTAAGGTTATCTTGATCTGAGGATATGAACAAAGGGGAGGAATTTATGTAGCTTCTTTTTTAACTAAATTTGGAGTATATGTTAAAATCTTGGAATATGTTGGAAAGAACTCAAACTGAGGCTTTTTACAGACTACAGTTTTTTACGTTTTGTATAATAAACGACATAAACAGTTTTTTGCAGGTGAAGCAGTAGAAAAGACACAATAGATCCAATTAATTTTCTTGGAAGGAACATTACTTTCATGTAGGTCAATTCACTAAAGCATTCTGAATATGTATTACGGTATTACGTTAGAAAATGAACCGTTAACGAGATACTAAGCTCTAAAAAATGAAAATTTGAAATACTCAAGCTTTTCGAAATAAAATTTTACATATTAAAGCTTTCAAAACTCAAAATTTTAAATCGTTAAGTACACAGAATAAAAATTTCAAGTACTAAAATTCCCAAATTAAAAATTTCAAATATTAAAGTTTCAAGATAATATTCAATTCTGAAGTGCATCAAAAAAATTCACGTATCAAAGACCACGTTGAATGTTTCATTCGTAACCCAATTTTTTATAAACCTGCAGTCGATTTTTTCAAATAAAAAATAATGTTAAATATAAAATACAAATACATTACTTTAATCGCAAACGATTTGTTCTTAAAAAATACGATTACTTAAAAAATCATATGGCTGGTTAAAGGGGATGAACCATCCACCCAGTCAATATCCAAATTCCAATTCCAAAATCCTATTTCGAAAAATTAATTCGTAACCAAACTACTAGCTCTTTGGTAAAACGATAATATTCTGGAGATGAGTCAGTCAATAAAAATATCAAAATGTCAGCAAAACTGAACAAATTCATCGCCATGGTTGCAGGAACATTCTCGAATGTTCAGAAATGCAGTAGATCTGTCGGTAAGATGAATCTCTACGTTGGCAACGGACATCGTGCACGGTGCTGTCCTCATTGTACAACGCGGAGAAGCCGAAGGGTCTCATCGTTGCATTCGGAGACATGAATGCGTGGATCGCATACACATCGGATGAAAAGGGAATGGCCGCTCCGGTGCGATCTATCCCCACCAAAAACACTGGAACACCTGAGCGTCCCTGGGGGCAGTTCAGGAGGAACAGTCATTATTGCGCCAGTATAACATTCGCTTCCAGTTCTCGGCGACGAGCCTGTCGAGTTTTCGAGACACCGTCCACGAGATCACGATTCACCGAGCGTGCAACGAGCGTTCCTCCTGCGTCCTTCGTGGCACGGCGAACCGCGTGGCCGTCTCGAAACGTTCATCTCGAACGATACGATGAAACTGTTCTCGGGAAACGACGAAAATGTGACCTGAGTCTGTCGACGACAGACAGCCTTGGCAAGAACGTGACACGTTTTCGCAGTCGACCGTTCAGTGTGGCACGCACTACGATCAAAATGCTTGTGAGAAGGACCAATTTTCACGCGTTCTCCAGTGCGCCTGTGTCGGTACTGTGTTTGGCCCTGGTGGCGCTTCGTGTCGTCCAGGTAAGTTGTCCAATCACGAAATTAATAGACACAAAAACACCGCATGCCGCGAGTAACATTGACATGGAAGAGATTAGATTTCATTTCGTAGTACCGTGGCATGTGATCCCTATTGCGTCGAATCCTCGTGAGACATAATTCGAAGAGACCAAAGGTAGATCCAGAAGTGTCTGAGTCGTCGTCGGAAGATCGATCGTTTGAAGTTCGATGATGTTCGATTAAGATCGAGCACCGATTATTATGTAAAATCAATAAGCTGTTAATACACGATGACTTAGATTGAATGTTAATCGGACGTCCATGGAATTCGTTGGACGTGTCTGCATCATGGGATAAGTAGATCATAGATATCGCTGGTATGCAGCATCGATGCAGTTTTACTGTTACCCATACTATCTTATCTATCGCTGTATTGCTCATCGCCGGCTGAAAATCTGCGACATGCGATTCACGCCGCAAAATAAAATCAGACTAACGCGATTTTCTGTCAACAAAGGGTTTCGTATAGAGCACGATCGCGAGCAATAAATCGCCACGATTCACCGGTACGTCCCCAGCTGACTCATTCATCTCGCGTGCATGCACGATCGTCACTTCTAAATCGGTATCTGCAACGGTTAACTACTGCAAACGAAATAAAAGCAGAGGCAACGATCTCGCGGATAGCCGTGGAGGTTTACGAGAGGCTGCGAGAGAGAACGAGGACTCGCTCGAACGGTACTCGAACGCTCGTGCTATCGCGAAATTGCGCGCGAGGAGTAAAAAAAGCGGGAATCGCTCGGGAATTCGCTTTGCTTACCGCGTAACACGATATTAAACGGCAATATATCGGCAAAGAGTTACGGTAACAACCGCGATACTTGTCTGTCCACATTGTTCGCGATCCGCTAAAACTGTATGGCACGGGGAGACAGAAAAATTTCGATCGACTGGATATCGGCTCCAGTTCAGCTTTGACGGTTCCCGCAATGTGGTAGCGGAATGCGTGTGTAGCAGGGGGCCCTGAACGTGGCCCCACCGTTTCAAATCGAAATATATCGCTCGACGAAAAGCTTTCGTTCGTGATCGCTGCCAGCAGGAATGCGGGGTGCCACAAAGGCGTGTACGAATATGCATGAATCGACTAAACGGACGTCGAATGCGTGAATTACACAATTACGTGTGTTGGATAAACGAGTGGGCAAAGAATCGTGCGAGCACGCTCGCAATGCCCAGACTCGAAGTTACGCTGGCCCCCATTATCGTTTTCGTCATTCGGGTCACGTATTTCTGGCTACAATAGATACACAACTAGAATGGACGACTTTTATTTAGAATAAACAAATACAAACATTTGGAATATGGAAATTTCGATTGGAATACTACTTTGAAGGTGTAGACGTACATAGAAATTTGAATATTTGGAAATATAGAAATTGAAGAACATAACTTACAAATGCTGCAATTGGGAGATAAAAGTTTGGGAATATACCGATAGCTGGATGACAGCTCGAGTCTGTGTAATGTAGAGAAACGCAGAATGTAAGCATGAATTATGTAAGCCGTCTGTATTGTATTAGAAGAGAAACTAATGTATGCTCGACTGTTTGTTCTTTGCCTCCTCGGATAAATTCCTTCGAGATGACAATTTCTCCGGGCAATTTTATATTATTCATAATAGGACTTTCCTTTGAGACTTTCGATTATGAATAATGCAAAGCACCGGCGAATTTCATAAAATGTCACTGTCGGCTATTATTCGCCTAGACTGGTCCCTGTACGCATGATACGACAAATTCTTAGACATATGTACACATCGATTACCAAGAAGACAATGATCTTAACCAAGAAATCATATCCTTCTTTTTCATAGAAAAATATTTATTTGTCCAAATCAAAATTTGTATAGGTCAGAAAAACGTAGAAATTTCAAAATTTTTTATTTATAGATATAGATAAAAGTAACCTTGGGTAGTTTGCCCAGGTTAGCCCAACTTTGCGCTAAATATAAAAATGACCACTTTCGACTTTGTTTTGTAAATTGCTGAAACGTGAGGATGTAAGGTAACAGCCATCAAACAGTAGCAATGAATAATTTAGCAATTCAAAGAAAAAGATAAAAGATGATCATGTTCTACTTTGAACCAATGTCACACTAGTCAATGTTGTCCCAACTCTGTCGAAAAAACCCTTATGATAAATCACACAGTACTAAAGAAAACATACAATCGTCAAATAGCTTAATTTTCAAGTAAATGAAGATCTATATGACAAAGTGTTAGTGAAAAGAGGAAATAAATGTCCAAAAAGGCAGTATTTTTGAACGGTGGTCGAGGTGGTCTCTTGATAGGAAACTGGCTATGACTCGTTACGGTGTTATCTGCGACGTAAATCGTAGATAGGAAAGGATTCATTCGAATCCTGGGTACATAAATAGACGGTAAGCTCGAGTGGCCGGCGAGCCGACAATCATTTTTACGTACGCACAATTACGCGCGTGTCAGCGCCGGGAAAAAGGTATCGCGTACGCGGGTAAACTTATCAGGACGGTCGCGACACGCTCTAAAAAGCTTCGCCTTTGGACTCGAAAGCAACTTGCGAAAGCTCGTGGAGAATTTTAATGGGCTGCACGGTGTGCGTCGAGGTGAGGCACCGGCGAATTAATTGCAAACGCTTGTAGCGGCTTGTCAAGAATTTTAAGTCTTTCCTCTTACGTAGATACTCCATGATCGAGGACGTTACGGTGATTCGTAACACTAGGTGGCCTTATTAACCCGTTAAGGATCAACCACTGATATAAAAGCCATTTTATCGTCGCTATATCTACTTCCACTCATACTTCTCGGTTTTATAAACTTTCAAGAAATTTAAGCATTACAGTATGATAAGTTAACGTTCCCTTTTTAACCGTAAAATTATTTCTGCACTCGAGTTTCAAGCTTTAGAACGCATTTTTCGAAGTTTGACGAAACGGCATATAAATTACTGTGATAAATGATCTCAGAATTGGAAATGGTTAGGTTATGTATATACATGATGTTTTTTTAAAATGTACAATGTGAAGATACATAATATTTGTTTTGTTTTAAATGTTCAATATAAATGTACATAATATTTATTTTCTTTTTAATGTACAGTAGAAATGTACATAATATTTATTTTTTTTTTAATGTACAGTATAAATGTACATAATATTTATTTATTTTTTAATGTACAAATGTATCTGACATTTATTTAAAACTTAAAATAGTAAAATGAAACTTATTTTTGACATGATATTTCAGTGCAATTCTAGACTTGACTAATAACATTGTAGCGCTATAACAACCTCTTTAATCAGAAACTCACTATGATTAATCTATCCATGGTACGAATGTATCACATGAATTGATATGTCCGTTTAATCGGTGGATAATAACTGTGGAGGAATTAAGGTGTGAAATAGGTCATCGTACAGTTCCCTCGATTTCCTTTCATTACGAAAATGTTAAAGATGGAATTTAACGATGCAAATTATTGGAAAAAAATTACGAATGAAACGTTGCATTACCGTAACACGGGTCTTTAATGGTTAAAGCGTTGATAGCCTGACGGTAATCGATTCAACGAACGTCACTTTATTAATATTTATTAGTTGGCCAATGTAGTGACACGAGAAAGCGATAAATTTGGTTCGTTGCGCAATTATTTGGTGTGTCGTTTCTACACGGACGAGGTGTACGAGGATCACGATCACGTTGCCAATTAAGGATGAATAGGAACGTCGTAAAACGGAATAATCGTAAAATCCGATAGAATGCTAACGACCGTATCGTAATTATTTAATAAATACCGTTTCATCGACCGTGACAGTTGTACGGTAAACTTCAATCTCGCGGTTCTAATATCAACCTGAGCTTCTGTTGATCGTAACTTCGAAGTTGTATAACGTACCGATGTAATTGTGGCTTCTTTGCACCGCTACAATTGTCGTGAGAATTCGTTACTTAACCTTCAGGGCCATTTTCAATCATATCTGAAACGTCATTACACATATACGGGTTTGAAGGTTGAAAGCTGTTCAGAATTTAAAATAGATTTTCGAGAAATGTATACGTCGTGGGCGAAGTGATTAATACCGGCATTATTCATAATGTCCGGCCATCTATCTATGCTACAAAAGTGAAACATATGCTCGTGTTGTATCGAGACGTCGGAGTTAGGTTAGGTCGGAAATAAGTTAAGTATCTTGAAACATAACAGGAAATAGACAGTGTCTTGTCTTCTTGAACCACGGGTTAAACGTTGCTAAAGTTTTCGACCGTGGTTTCGAGGAGATCGGATTAAACAAAAATTGAAACGCTTATTATAGTATGAAATACACGTATGTTACTTTCACGTAGATATTAGCATCTGATATATTAGCACTTTCATCTTCTGTAGGTCCAGAAATAAATCTGCCACATAACTCATTTTATTTCTGTAGCTGGGTCAATATGACCTTGCATCCATGCTGCAATTATTTGACCACGTTCAATCGGTGCGAAGGAAAAAGTATGCGTTATGTCCTTGCACATGTTCGTGTCTATGATATATCGTTCGACGTCCTTCGAATATGTCAGCCCGACGTAGAAAATCTCGTGCTTCTCGTATATCTCATTTCTTCGGCAAACGAAGGAATTCACGTTTCCCGCGGGAATTCCGCGAAATGTTTTCTAAAATCCATGGCCGTGGTTGGCATCGCATCGGCGAAGCGATCGGAATTTAAAGCTTCCTGCGTCCTTCGCGTAAGCGCGCGTATTTCTCTTTTGTAATCCTCTTATATCGTCGATTTTTTTCCCTTTCGTCTGAAAAAAAAATGTACGAATCGTTTATGAATCCGACAGACAGTGATCGAACGTCGTGGCAGGGAGCTGAGCATCTGCACCCCGTACGGAAAATTGTTTTTACCGAGACCTTGAACACGATTTTTAGCGTGTTCAACTTTGTTCAGACCTTGAAGATCAAGTTTGCCACGGCGATAAATATTCTTCGATATCGTTTCTTTGTTGCAATAAGAAGTGGTGAAAAGTTCAGAGATTAATTCATTGCGGACCGTATACTACCAAGACGGATCTTCATTAATCAGACAAATGCGATCTCACTCCGCAAACGTTGTATCAACTGGTGATCAATAAAATTGTATAATAATCGTTATTTGATCTTTCGAGCGGATAATAACGATCGTCCTCCAATCGTTTTAAGTTTCACGTTCTAATTAATGGGAGCAACTAATAAATTAGAGACAAAGAATTTTTACTGGCATTGCTATTATAATAGTAATAACTCCAGCTAATGAATACGAAGATTGAATTGAAAATTAATTTCTCGCGGCTTTTATAGTTAGAATTTTCATATGCGTGTTTATACATGTTCATTACGATTGCGATGATTAACACTTGAAGAACGATGCAATTAGATTTATGCGTTTGCTTACCATCTTATTGTCAGCAAGTTTATCATCAATCCCAGATTAATAAGTTTTATAAATTGTTCTATTAACGTCAGTTTAAATAGCCTTGTTATGTTTCAAAAATTTGTGCACATTTCAGAATTTCACCTTACCAAGAATTTCACCTCACCTTGTTATCAGTGATGTAACAAAAGTGTGTCATAATAAATATGAAAGAGAAAAAGAATAATGATCCATCGAAATTAAGAATCAGTCTCGGTATCAAAGTCGATCGATAAAGAATTCGTCCAGAAAATGATAAATATAAACGTAAACGAAGAATCTTCTCGCCAAGGCAGCGTGTAAGTGCATCGCCATATAGAGAGTTCTCCAGGAGAAACGGTCGGGAACTGTTGCATACTTTTGCTCTCATCGGCGTGTCCATTTCGGGAGAACGAGCACGGACCAGATAGGTCTGCCTACGCTGCGGCCTACGTTCAACCGCGACAATATGTCTTTTCTTCGAGATTGCGAAACCACGAGGCTGCGAGCTCGCAAAGAGACAGCCACGAGTGAAAAAGAACATCCACGAGTCAGCCATCGCAGCCAACGGCCAACTATCACGGCTACTATGTCATACGTTATATCTGCATGGAGGATCAAGCCGTATACAGCAGGATCGCGACACGGAAGCATAACGCACGATATTGTCCGATTTCAGTCCCACGACGACTAGAAAACGCGTCCCATCGAGGCGTATAAAGTCCCTGGTTTATTATGATAACGCCGGGACTGTTTCGCGATCAACCGTTTCGCAAGAATATTTTCTGCTTTACGTCCGTGACTAGCCTTTGTTTGTTACGGTGCTTTATCGAAATAGGGTAACACGGACCGGCCAGGATATAAACGAACGGGCGAGAAGTAAAACGACTTTGCTTGGATTTAACGTCCAGCCGTGTCGACCGTCACGGCTAAAACGATACGTATCTGGTACGAGATGTTTTACTGGGAATTATTATCACGTTGACTTGAAAGCATAGTATGTGTCGTGTACGGTGTATACCTGGCGTTTCACTGCTAATAATTGCATGCTTTAAGGCTTAAGTATGATAAGGGGATGAAAAAGTGTCGGATCGGATGATTTATATAATCCCCATAGGAAACGTTAAATACGGGTACCACTAACGCGATGATTGTCGATGTAAATCTGTCAATTGTTTTGATATATCCTTATTATCGGGCATTAGTATTACTGACGATCCGATTTATTTACACTTTAAACCGGTGCTGAATAAATTAAGAGCGTTGATCAACTCACACGCATGGTCATTGTTCTCTAATGCTTACATCGATGTATTCAGAAAATTTGATATTACGAAAATTACACATCCGTGCTCAGAACGTTTAAGAATTTTCAAACTGAGGATCTGGTAATTTGGAAACTGAGGATTTGATCATTTGAAGTTTCATTCGAAGTTTGTCCACATTTAAAAAAATTAAAATTAAAAGTTAATCTGGAACGTTAAAAATGACGTTATATACCATAATTCTCATATCCATGCCTCGAGCAAACAACAGTATCAAGCGCGTTTCAGTACTTAATTTAAGTAAATTTTTTGTTGTCCCTCAGTGTCATAAAATTTTCTTCATTGAAGGAACCTATCTCGTTAAATAAATGAATAATAATGAGAATAATAAATTGATGATCGACGATCGTGTAAAGGATTAACGTGTTCAGTAAGAGAGCAACGATTCGTCATCGAACGACAGAATCTGGTTTCTTTTCTCAGCATTGCTTGTTTTACATAGGAATGCCGATACCCGAGGTGACGGAAAGATACTGCATTTTTCGATTTGCATTGGTAAACTCTAGAGCTATCTGGTCGCTGGGAATCACGCATCGCTTCAGCGTTACGAGCGTTCTCCGCGTATCAGAGCGAACGGAAACGGTGTTAATGATGACGCGTTCCAGCAGCCTGCATGCTATGCACCGTACTACGTACAATACGCGATTTCACCGCTATTCCTGGCCACATTATTCCACGCCTATCAAGATATTACTAAACGTCAACGAAAGTGAATATATTTAAATAACATTGCCACGCATATACGCGTGATCAACTCGCAGCCTTGCGACACAACAAAATGAATTATTGCGTCGAAGAATCTTGGGAAAAAGGTCGATCGAAGGCTAATATTTTGCAAATTTTAATCTTCCCGTTCTCCAATTCTCTTTTTATAATTGCGATCTCATGAAACAAGAATCGATAGATTCTGAGAAGGTGTGTCATAATTCTTTCTTGGTGACAACGCAGGTGCACATTCTTCAACAATTTAGTGTCATTTTTTAGAAAAACGAAGCGTATTACATCCGCTCTATTACCAAGAATGCTGTTGATCTCTTTTGCTCGTAATACCAGAATTTTAATGTTGAGACGATTTAAAGAGATGGCTACTGAAACGACGCAGATGGTTGCGGAAAAGTACATGGTTAACTCTGAGCAAATGCTTATTCACAATTTACTATTGACTTAGTTCAATTTCGGTTAATCTAACCGCACATTCAATATCAATGATGCATGAAGTATCTTCTCAGTATCGACTTTTGTCTCGATCTCCAACATCCCTGAAGAAGAGTCATCCAATCACAGCATGACCTTCGTCAGCCTCGCACACAAACGCAAGGGAATTACATTAAACAAAGTTCGCAATAAAAAGTCCCTTCAACAACACCGATTTCGAAGCTTCATTGCCGTACCATAAATATGGATTAACCATCAAGATATCGAATTATTATCGAGCCACAAAAGGCCATAAATTTTTTCACGAGGCACGAGCAATAAAAGTAAAATTATTGGGCAAGTTTTAACGATCGATTTGCAAATCTCGTACAATGGACGCGGCAGCGAGGTTAACGTTCGATCGTCTTCCTCGGCAGTGCCAGGACTTCCAGTTAGGATTCACGGACGCTTACATCTTTACGACAATGCCATTTCGTACAAGGCGTGTTGCGAGGCTGCTCGACGTGCATGTGCACACGCGAACACAAAGGTTGGCCTGGGTAGTGCACACGAAGCGTGAAGAACGTACCCTCTTCGCCGATTTGGTCCCTCCGTCGCCCTTGGGAGAACCGCGGGTATAAATCACGATCTCCACTGACGTGGCTGATTTGCCGGCTGCCGTGGGCAAACCTATATGAGTTCTGCATGGATCGGAGCATGTCAAGTGTTTAAACTACCTACGGGCTTGGATCCACTGAATACAACGCGACGCGGGATGAGAGAAAATGGTTGAAGCGGGTGTACAGTACGCTTCAAAAGAAATCTTCAAACCTGTTGATCAATTCTTGATCTTCTCTGATATTTCATTATCAATAACACCGCCATGGAATTGGGTTATGTATTTGGTTAAGTAATTAATATATTGTTATAGGATTAATGTTGTAAGATCATTAGATATATTGAAATAGCTAGGTCAAATATCTGTCAAAAATCATCTTCGGATCAGAACATATAAATGATAGTTCATAGAGTATGAATCTCCTATTACCTATTTATATTCAGTAAATAGCCCAATGTATTCCTTCATAAGACTTCTATAAAAATTGAAGTACTTTCCAAATGGGGTATTATATTTTTACACCTGAATAAACTCTACAGAGGATTCTACGTACAAATATAACAGTGTATCTTTGTCCATAAACCAGGAGATGGTTATCGATCTTCCTGTTCCACAAAATTAACCGTCCCTGTAAAATTAACTTACAGTTAACGATTCTCTTAACCATTGTAGCGATTTACCGTTTCGCCTTTCACCAATTCAAAATCGAAGGTAATAATTCTTTTTCGGAAGTTGCACAGACAGCCTAACTTACGGTGGAGGATCTTTCGAACAGGCTGTACAGCAAGCGTTCTCCGAATTCTGCTGTTTTACGTTCGGCTCGAAATCGAATTCAGCCAAGTCTGGATTCTTCTCCGTTTTCTGGGAAACGAGGTAGAACGGCTCTCGAACCGCCACTGCATGAAACCACGCCGTTATTTTAATGTCCCGTTCCAGGACCGAGCATTTCCTCGACTTGTTTCCCTTCGATACGCGTCCATCCGTTTGCTCATCGGTTTATAAGTGGACGTTTCCAATCACGTTCAGTCGACGAACGACCCGTACCAACCAGAAAATTGCGCTTCGCTTTCCACTCGACATCTACCCGCTCCTTCTTCCTTCTCGTCCTGTCTTAGCTGGCGTTCTGGTAATCGGATCGTTCACCAGCTACCATAAAATATAGCCGAGTTCGCAGCGTACGGAACCGTCGGCGTGCCGGAACAATAAACGTGCGCCATGTGTCGCCGCTCGGAACCGTAATGATGCCATTTTGCAGGAGATAAACGGCAGAGTTAAGAGAATAGCTTTGGTACCAGAGAATATCGCAGCGCCTCAGTTCCACGTCCTACATACTCATTATCTTTCTGATGCGAACGAAATTATACCGACGTTCCACGACTTTCGTTCCACGTCTCGTGTATCGCGTGAACGCGCTGGTATCAGCGATACGGGCAGATCATCTGCCCGCCGAACAGCTCACGGGCAACGGCCTCCTCGAGCATCCTGAGATCGATAATCCTTCTTCGCATTCCAAAGATTTCAAATATAGATACATGTTCGCGTCAACACTTGATTTGCCCAATTTGATCATTTTCAATTTTGGAAATTTGGTCATTTGATCATTTCAAAATTAAAAAATTAAAAATATACAAATATGAAAAGCTGTATATTTAGAAGTTTAGAGATTTGAAAACTCACCCATCGTTGTAGACAGCTTCGAGTTATGGCAATAGTTCGGAGAGTCTATTAATTATAACTGAAAGTTGTTACACAGTCGACTCCGAGTTAAATACAAAGTTTTGTACTTCTCCTGTACTCTTCACGCGTTAAATTAATAGCGACTGACTAGTTTTAAATTTCGAATGACAAGTTGTGATTATCAAACAAGGGTTTCACAAAGTTTGACCGTTCTCCCGCTTAATAATTGAGAAACTCCATTTGCTTGCTGTGCGAATTATGTTACAGAGATTAATTGATTATTTTATACACCTTCTGATTTGCCGAGATATTACTAGCTGGTTCTATTAACGTTCAAATTTGCTCGGAACACCACCTCGCAGGAATTATAAAACAAGTTAACCATAGCCTGAGGCGATCATATTACACTCGTACTATTCTCCGTATTATAATGAAGTTTAAAAATTCCTTAATTATAGACGTGTGTAATCATTTAATTGAGCACGTAGAAGAACTGAATAAATTGAATTACTGGGGTAACACTGACAAGGTATTTCAAATGAAGAAAGAATAATTTGCTAAATTGTTTTAGATCATCTCGAAGCAAAGTACTGTTCTTGTAACTATGTATTCTTCTTATACTGTTTGCGGCTTCCGGGTACACACCGTGTCTAATAGCAAAATATTCCCGACGTTTTGCTAGCATTATACTTAGCTTCATCAAGGGTCGAGGAATGCACTGATACTGGTACGTGAAAGCATCAAAGTTAAAGAATCTTTCAGATGATCAGTGATTGATGTAACAGATAACATGTCCAACATTGCATTTTTAATACCATACTGAAAACTTGTAATTGCAGTGTTGTACTCACAATGTTGTACTGATATGACATGGGCAATATTGCAGTATTTTACTTGCAATGGTATTCCATGATATGACATGGACAATGTTGTACTGATATCACATAGACAATATTGCAATATTGCATTTGTACCGATATTATAACATGGACAACGTGACTATACAGACAATATCACATCAACGATATCGCATTGAAAATATCCACTTGAGTTGACCATGACCATAAGCTCCTTCGTTCCTAAATAATTGAAATGTCTAAGACAAATGAAACACCCTGTACACCGTTCGCTTGAGGGGCCCTATGAGAAATCACATGCATCATGCAGCGTTATTTATTGAAAGCATTAACTGCGGACAGTATTAAACCATGTTCGGAACTTAACTAATTATCTTCGGGAGTCGATCAATTGTTCCTCCTACAACTTTCAGTGACCAAGAATTGTTGCAGAGAATCTGTATTAAAGTCGCTGTGGAAGCATGATGAACAAGACACGTCCATTGACCTCATCTTAACCATCGAGTCGGACATAACTTGTGCCTTTTTACTTTTCGATTTCGCGCTTTCACTTTTCGCCGTACTTTTACGTCTGGCCACCGCTTGCGTTCCATAACAACTTTTGCCGCATACACTCGCCACGAGATCCTCTCTCTTCGTCCCGAGACGAGAAATACATGATCTCGTTTATTATTAATCGCATCGCGGTATAAACAGACGGTGCCGAGAGAAACGTTTTCGAGCGGCACGCAATTCATATTCAAATTCGAGATTGTACGCCGCTACTGTGAGAAGACTAAGCTGAGTCCGAAGGTGTATTTATTAGTCGCCACTCCCGGTATCATGTATTTTAATGATTTAATTGAGCTCCGCCGGAGATTAACGACGACGAATGGGGATTTACGTTCTCGTTCTGGGATTTTGATAGGAGAGATTCAACTAATTGCTGCCAAGTTATTATGTTTTAATCATTTAATTGGCACGCTGGAAGAGATGATGCCATCCAGGTAACAGGGTGAAGGTTCTTTTGTCGGATATTTAATTATTTAATCCAAGAAACGGAAAATATTGACATATCGATAAACACCGAAATTATCCATCAATAGTAGCAAAATTTGAATGGAAAAGTTCTATATTTTTAAACACATTTTTTGTAAGTTAGAAAATTGGGAGTAGAACTATTCGAAGCACATTTCTAAGTTCCAACGTTTCGTAATAGTTTCCCAGACTTTCGACCGCTGTTCACATGTTAATTTCAATCAAACCTCATCTTTCTACGGTTTCAACAGAAAATATGAAGCAAGAGCACAACCAGCAACGATAAACGATCCCGCATTCGCGCAACGATTTATCAATAAGAGTACCTGTGTGTTAATCGCGAGCCTACGAATTTGCAATTATGCCAGAGATTAATTAAAACAGCGTTGCCAAAGGCTGTCGAAGGATCGACTCTCGTTCAACTCTATTCGCTACGCATCGTTTTAATTTCCCACTCGCTATTATTAAAGAAACTCTCCACCCTCGAGAAATTACATCGGTCCGAAGATTTATTAATTACACGGACAAACGTTCCTCGCCGGAGCTTAACGGTTCAATTAAAAACGGCAGTTTACTATGATCAAACCACTACATCAGCATCGATTTAATCGCAGTTAAGCTTCGCTGCTCTGTTTGCGTATTTTGCCGGGTTTCGATCTCTTTGTTCATGGTGTAACGTCGAAAAAAAAGAAAGGGGAAAAAAATGGCGATCGTTTCACGAAGATAGGCAACGCCATAAAGGGCCCGACGTAGAAACTCATCGGTATCCATCTGTTCAAACACCATAGCCATTATTGAATCTTATCGTTTATCTATTTCGACGCAGGTGGCGAACGTAATAAGCGTCGATGCTCTCCCGCGTTTCATATAATCGTAATAATTTAACACGATTCACTTTCGCCGCCCAACTGCGGCGTCCGCATGCATGCGGTTATTAAAGATGCGATATGTGAATCGTACTCTCGCGTATTCGCCGGTACGCGTGCGTTTCTATTGCTCCGTAATTTATACGACATCTGAGAAATACACTCGTTACCCAGGACTCGTTATCGTATTATTTTCTCAACGCGTGATCATCGACTATCCTAACTTGGGGATCCCTGTTGTTTAAGCTAGTCGTGCAAACACTCTTTATTACGTAATACCTTTAAAATTTTATCAAATATAAATGGTAATGGTATATTAGTGAAACTTCAAAGAAGTCACAATTAAACAAAAATAATTTTAAATCGCAATAATAGTATAGATAAAAACTGTAGATATACTTTAAGTACGAGCTATAGAGCGGCAATTTAAATTTTTGTGAAGGATTACAGTATTGTGGAAGAATATGAGTTTCCCATAGAAATGAAGATGATCTGTAGCCATTGTAATGGTAGTTGAATTTCATTGAATTCGAGCCTAATGTGTAATTTAATATCGATGGGGTTCTTTGTATGCGATCGAAACGATAATGGCAGAACCATGGAAGCCAGTAATTTAATCAAGATCGTGCAGCTTGATTAACCTGCGGATATCGTGGAGGACGATAGCTGCCTCGTGATTTACTTATACTAGGATTCAATGAATATTCATTCTGATTAGGCTATTTTTAGATGCGTTAGTAGACTGCAGATCAGTATGCAAACATGTTTCATAAAAACTTAATTCAATTTCCATGTTTTGCGAGATGTACAGAATTAGGGGTATTGGGATCTATGGATGGTGAGATTTGTGGATTTGGGACTCAGATATTTGGAGGTCTATATTTAGGGATTTGGGGGATGTGGAATTTGGGGGACGTGGGATTTGGGGGACGTGGGATTTGGGGGATGTGGGATTTGGGGGACGTGGGATTTGGGGGACGTGGGATTTGGGGGACGTGGGATTTGGGGAATGTGGGATTTGGGGGATGTGGGATTTAGAGGATGTGTGATTTGGAGAATGTGGGATTTGGGGAATGTGGGATTTGGGGGATGTGGGATTTGGGAGACGTGGGATTTGCGGAACGTGGGATTTGGGGGACGTGGAATTTGGGGAATGTGGGATTTGGGGGATGTGGGATTTGGGATCTTGGGATTTGGGGGATGTGGGATCTTGGGATCTTGGGATCTTGGGATCTTGGGATCTTGGGATCTTGGGATCTTGGGATCTTGGGATCTTGGGATCTTGGGATCTTGGGATATTGGGATCTTGGGATCTTGGGATCTTGGGATCTTGGGATCTTGGGATATTGGGATCTTGGGATCTTGGGATCTTGGGATCTTGGGATCTTGGGATCTTGGGATCTTGGGATCTTGGGATCTTGGGATCTTGGGATCTTGGGATCTTGGGATCTTGGGATCTTGGGATCTTGGGATTTTGGGATTTGTGATCTAGGGATTTGAAATCTAGAGATTCGGTACCTAGGAATTTGTGATCTAAGTTTTCATGTTTTAGACATTTGAGATCTAAGTATTCGTTAATCTAAGAATTCAGAAATCTCAGGATTCGGATCTAGAAATTTGATGATCTAAAAATATAAATATCTATAAATGTAAAGATGTATATATCTACTGATATAAAAATCTATTTAATGTACTTCCGCAAAAGCATACCTACCATCTTCGATTCGTAATGTTTGATCCGCGTTGCGTTAAACCGATCGGAAAGCGGTGCACATGTGAGCACGACACATCGATACACGTACACGAGCATCATTCTCATTAGCGACCCGTTAATTACTTCGAACATCGTGTGTATCGTGCTTTCACTCGGCGCATTAGAAGAAACGACGCATCTTTCCGAGCGCATTGTCTCGTGAACGGTTCACGGCATAATAGAACGGAATGCGGGAGTTCGCCTGCGAACGAGCCTCGTTTCAGGGCAGATCATCGCGAATCGCACACTTTCACATGTCTCGGCTTTTCTTTCGAATACAACGTTTCTACCATGCGTAAATTTAACGACGGCTACCGAAACAACGCTTTCACTTGCACGCTTTCGGGTTTCGATTTAAAAGTGGATTCAGAGACCATTCGTCGTTCGGACTGACAGCCGTCAAAATTAGATATTCGATAGACGATTCGTCATTTTTTGACGAATTTTGCTTTTGTTGATGCTTCTACGCGATTCGATCAATCAGTGCCATGAAAAGTGTCGGTAAATTTTTCAGCTTCAACATTTTCGAGTTTCTAAATTTTTGGGATAGAGAATTTTCTGATAGCTACAGTTTTAAGTCTTCGAATGACCAATTCTGAAATTTCCAAATTTTCAAAAGTCCATCACAAATTCTCAAATCCCTAAATTTCCGAACTCCTCCGTTTCTTAAAATATTTTTACTTTAAAATAATTAATATTAGAAAATCAATTAGTATTTCGGTTTTCCAGTACGAAATACGTTCCACATTCAAATAGATGTTTGCGTATTACATCTGGTCGTTAGCACGTAACGTCGTTGATACGCGCGATTCAATAGGAACATCGTTTCACGTCTACACCTAAATTACACGTCACTATTGAATCCGATCAGTCGTTTGTATGTACATACACTCGTAATCACACAGTAGTACAAATCCGGCCGGTCGATTCTTGTTCTCGATCTACTTTAAGTAGAACCTACCTGTTTCTGTGAATAAATAATCGTGCATCGAACTCATTGGTATTCACCTCGACTGATCGTACGCGGTATTAACTTCAATCGTTTAAAGGTCCATTTATATTGTTCGTCCGGACATATTGTGTTTGTACGACCTCAAGAAACACGGTTTAGCTCGGACAAATTTTCTTGGAAAGCTGTAATTAATATAAAAATATTTCGTTTGATAATATTTCTAAATTTAATATAACTCAGTGAATAATCGAGAAATGATACAGTAAATTGCAGGAAGTCATTAAAAGTTGTGACTGCTAAAGTCGTACATAATAGTCATTAACAACTAGGCACTTGCATTTACGTGTTCCACTCCGCAACTCTACTTTTCTACTACTCCACAACTATAATTCTATAACTGCGAAATTGTACATTCGTTGAAAAGTCCAAAATCTGTAGCACCATCATCCTTTTCAGCTTTCCTTTTCCCTTTCACAAATAGAAAAGCGAGCAAAATGTAACTAAATTGTGCCCGCTACCGTATTAATGCCTGTATATGGCATTAACGGTTCTGCACACAGGAACACAATGGAGATGATTGTTGAACGGCGAGAAAGCAAATTGAAGTTTCGCCAAGTCGTTTGGTCCGTTGGAAACTTACCGAGGGAGCTTCTTTCGCGGAAGTCGTTCTCGGATATATTTGCACCGTTCAACGTAACCGTTCCCCGTGCTTCCGTATAAACAGTCGAGTTTTTTTTTTAAACAATGCACGAGCCCGTTAAATTTCCAAGCTGCAAAGAGTACCGATCGCAAATTGCCCGCCTCGCGGAGAAACGGTGCTCGCCATTTCTGGCGAAAATGCCGCTGGCTAAAGGTTTCGGTGCTGGTTAAACGAAAAAGGACGAGACGAAATTAAGAGGAAAAAAAGGAGGAAGAAAATCGACGACACGAGCGGTTAGACGAAAGAACCCGAAGAAGGCAGCAGGGTCAATAACATACGTTTTGGCTTCTCCCTTTCTCTTCGTCCTTTTTCCAAGCCAGATAATTCGAGAGCCGGCTCGAGCCCTCTGGCCAAAGAATGCACTTTCTGCGTTGCATGTATCGCGTCCCTGGCTTGCATTGACAAACGCCTCGAGATCTCGGGGCCTGTAATAATCGATGAAAAAGAAAGCAACCAGTCCCATATCCTCCGTGATTGTTACATTAAAAACCGACGGGGTGCTTTGTTCGTAATTTTATCGTCCTAGGGTGCTACGTACCGACATCCCGTTCATGTACTTCTCATCTTTTTTTACAGTATGCTGAAATTGCAAATGTATTTTTTACGAGAATCCGGTAAACGCACACTCTTTCAAGACTATAAATTACGGTAATTAGCTGAGTCGGTGTGAGCAGGAAAAAAATTAAACTCTATACTTAGAATGAATGTGATAATAACAGTTTAACTGTAATAGTTGCGAGGTTGCTAATTTTAAGATCGCTTTATTTTTAATTTCTTATGCTTTTGATATCTGAAATGTTCAGGATAGGATGTGTTCACCACAAGTTTCCATATCTGAAAGTTACCATATTCTCAAATCCCTAGAAACCCAAATCTCCGAATGCATAATCGAATACTTCAGAAACGTAAAGAATGTTCTCTACACAAACACACTTTGGAAAGTTAGCATTTATTTATGAAAGACGCTCAAATTCTCGACGATTCAGTTCGATAGGAGGTTCGCTACGTTTTCTCAACTGTTCTTCTCATTATTGTTTTCACGCCATCGCTGGGAGTACAAGCGAAATTAAACAGTAAACAATGAGTTCATTAAGATCGCGTATCTCTTGCTCGGCTGACACACTCTGAAAATATTGAACGATTTAACGCGTTGGCTACCGCGATGAAAATGATCATGTGTGGCAAGATGACAGCTTATTAACGATGCGGTCAGTTGATTCTCAAACTTAAATTTATATTTAACTTATGCTTAACAAGGAACATAGATACAAGGAATATTGATGTCCACAGTAGAATATGATGTTTATGGTCAGACATACAATAATACATGCTAAAACCAAGAATACTTAATCTTTCAATTTCATCTCCTATAATGTATATCATTGACTTAGCATTAAGAGTTCTCAAAAGTTTCGTCCGCTCTTCCCATAAATAATTAATTCAGCCGAGTTCGCAACGCCGGTAACATGTGACCACCGTGGCGGTCAACGTGTTAACGTTGTCGAATTAGAATTGCAATGCAGAATGTAAATAAAATTCCGTGTAAGTTCAGATTTGGATAGGTCGATGGTCAGAGTGTTAAGGGACACAGGGAGCTTCTTCACAGGAATACAATGGAACATCGTACCTGAACGAAGACTCGAAGCACGTAAACAATTACTACAAGTTGTTTCGTGAAACTGGCTTCCTTAGGAAGGCCAGTAGTAATGTAAATACCTATAGTATATTACGGTTCGCGAGTGTGACACAGCAGCATTGTTCTAAGGAGACGTGACTTCCTCGTATTTTTCAATTACTCGCATCGCACCACGTGTTCCTCCGCACGTTTAGTATTTTTCAGGACTTTGCGTGCTATAAATTTCTTCGTCGACCTCCATCGGTGAGGAAGCAAAAAAGTCCTAGCTATTCGGAGTACCTTTACTCCTGCGAATAAGTGATGGCTCCTTGACTCTCTATCTTGTGCATTCGCTTCTAACATCTCCCAAAATACGTACACGTTCAATTAGGATAAAAATAATTACTATAGTGTTTGTAAGGAATAATGTTAGATAATATTTCTATGGTGGTTAATCTTTAGGACGATGATCGGACGTTTCCAATTTTTGTATATTTTGAATAAAAGTCAGTTCAAATGCATATGAATATTTGTGACTTCTATAAGAGGCATTTTATATCATTTTGATATATCATCATTTTTAAATGCAAACATAGGTACAATGAATAGTTACTTTCGTACAGGTCGAAGGCTAAGAATTGTTTGTATGAATATGATAACTAAAGGTTCATGTATCTACGTATGACTGTAAAGCAAAACTGTAAAAGGGATAAATAAAAATGAACAATCAACAATGTTCACATAGTCCATTTAGGAATATTTATCGATTACAACAAAATTGTTGCAAGACCAGTTAATACAAAGTGTACAAGTAAACTAATGCCCTGAAACAGTATCGTGAAGGAAAAAAGTTTGGGAACCACTGCACGAAGCGATCGTTGGCAAGTACGAACATTCTACAATTGCACGATCAGACATACACGGCCAGGCTCTTCTCAATCTTGCGTTTGAATAAAACCGATACGTCGGACAGAATACACTAGCGTAGCTACGATAAGTGCGCCAGCATATTTCATTGGTCTCCCAAAAATGCGAGCCGCTTCACGGCCGATACTATTCCGCCCTCGTTCCTGTGGTTCCCGTACTCGCCCATGGGTGTGTACTATCGGAATGCGTTGAAACATTGCGGCCACGAGGCGGTCGGATTAAATCTTGATACATTGCCGCTATCCACGCGTAAAATTCGCGCGCTCGCGAGTGCCCGTGTACCGTGACCAAACGTTAACAGACACGGCTCTTGGCGAAACACACACACATAGATGCACGTGCACACGCGCACGGTTGCAAGTTGGCTTACGATCGTCGAAAAATCCTGTGATTTATCGACGGCCCAAGTCTCTGATCGTCGATAGTGCACGCTCTATCGTAGCGAATTACTAAGTGGCCACTTGTCCGCCACGGTTCCTTGTACATGAATTATTCTATTCCGTGACCGACCGCGCGTCCAAGCCGGCTAATTGTCGCTTTCTCCGTCGACGAGCTAACTCGCTCGTTAGCGGCTGCGTCACATCGCTTCGTGTTGCTCGTGATCCGTTACGATTGGCGATCCAACTCTAGTGCTAGGAAAAAGCAGCCATTCTTATCTAAACCGGATACCACCACTGGCGGGAAAATTCAAACGTAATTGTACGAACGGGACTTTTTATAGCAAAATTGTAGAAGGAATTATTTTATATTTGACGGTTTGATACTCAACCAACATTAGGTTGAGCAGACGTGATATCATCCATTCAAAAAAGTTTAACTTTGACAAGATCAAATTTGACTCTATAGTATCTAAATTA
The DNA here is from genome assembly GCF_050947335.1 of Megachile rotundata. Taxonomy (NCBI): domain Eukaryota; kingdom Metazoa; phylum Arthropoda; class Insecta; order Hymenoptera; family Megachilidae; genus Megachile; species Megachile rotundata. The sequence goes on from NC_134983.1 coordinate 10,528,903, forward strand.
TCATCATACACTCCAATATATAAAATTTTGCATTCTAATATCGGTTCGATGAAATGAGAGATTAAATAGATGCAAAACAGATACCAAGTTCTTTTCCTCTCTCATTACTGCCTCCCTCATTTAATCTTCACGGCTACTTCCGTCTTTTTTCCAATTTAGATTAAATATGACGGCGACTAATTAAAATCGTGGGTACGGTTTATCGCTTCCTGAATGGTCACTACTTTCGAAACTCGTTCGTCCAACTCGATCGTCTTCTGCATCTCATGACCTGAAATTTCGCCAATCGAACGCGTCCAAGATGTTATCTAACCGCTTCGCTGGACCGCGTTAACTTTCGGTTTATGTAAGCGTCCGGTTCCATGACGTCATGCGTCGCGAGCTTTATTCTCCTGTGTCCTCTGTACTCGTCGGGGTACGTGGACAAGGGAACGATTGCGTCACATCTTCCAACTGGTATTCGTTGTGCAGCCTCTTCTTGCATTTGTCGCGATCAGCGATCGATCTCATCGATCATTTGATTATTCTATCTGCGCCAAAGTATATATCAAATTTGAAAATTAAGAAGTTTGAAGTTTCGATAATACCGTCACCTTTGCCTCTATGGCAACGATATCTGATCGACATATCAAATTATAGATAGCATACCGATACAATCAAGATTTCGATATCGATAACGCTCCAGCTATGTATCGGCCTCTCGAGCAGCATCATAATACACCTCTAGGTCTAGCAATCGTACGAGCAATGTTCGTTTTCTCGCTGGCCGAAAGGGATAACAGATTTCGTGCAACGTCGAACGTTGCGTGCCGGCCAGGCGATCGTGAATCATAGTGATTACGTATTTGCCGTGGCTCCGCTCGTAGTCTCGGAAATTAGAGAAGCCGAAGGATTATTGCGTTTCTTGCGATTCGCTCGAGACGTTCCGAGCCTCCGGAGACTGCGCAGACCTTTTGACTCGTTTCTTCGTACATTTCGTTCGCGGTGCTCGTTAATTGGAGCTACTGTATCGATTACGTAAAGTCTCGAGCCTTAAGCGTTTACTGCAGGCTATAATTAGTACATTCCTTTTCGAAGCGGTCACGAGTCGCGAAGAAGTAAGCCGCGGTTAGGTACGTGGCTAAACGGCTATGTAGAATGAACTTGATAGCATAGTACTGGGAAATTTTGTCCGTACACACGTTCAAGGTTCTGCGTATCTTTCGCGGCTTTCGCCATTAACTCTTTCTTCTCTGTCGAGGGTGATTATTGTCGTCCATTAACCGTTCCCTGCGTGGCAGAGGTGTCCGTAATCACTCGGTACTGATTACCTATTGATCATACAGAAATAAGGAGATAAGTGACGTTGCAGAACGATTTTCTTTTACAAGTTCAAGGATTAGCGCAATGATGTACTAAAATAGGTGTGTACGTCTAGTCTACAGAGTTTCTAAGGAAATTCAAGAAAAATATAAGATCCTAGAAAATGTAGAAATAGTATAAAAATTCTTTGAAAGTTCTAGATTGCTTGTGAATCTTGTAGGAAATCTAGGAATCTAGCGAAATCTTCGATAATGCGAAACAGAGAAAATCGCATACTTGCCATGCTATTTAGCAAGAAACTAACGAAGCTTGACTTATACCACTCCCTCACGATATTAATTGAAGGTTAAGCTTTCGACATGCGATGTTATACCAAATAGAGAACTGTATTAAATGACTTAATTATAAGGTGGTTTTTAGGAGTAGTTCCCATTTGGAAGTGTAACTCTTAACACGTCCATTGTGGCAGTGAAAATAAATGTGCGCAGTATGGCGCATTATCATAACATTTGCTAATGTCACGAGTGTTTAATTTTCCAATTCAGCTTTTCAATTTAACACTTCGTATCGTTAGCACAACGTCGTCATTCCTTCAGTTCTTATTTAATTATTCAAGTATGTTAAATTCGTTGATGTCTTGCCAGTCGACGTGTTAATTCCAATTACACGTCCAATGAAAGTGTTGAAAACCAAACGAGACGGATTAGCGAATGAAATAGCGCTACGAGAGAAGCGATGGACGACCGAGAAATACCTTGACGCTTGTCATTCGTCAGCGTCGAAAGGACAAAGGGAGTTGGTCCCAGTGTCCTGCGGATAATAGAATAGATGGCAAATGAGATACGAGATGAAATCTCCAAGACCGAAAAAGGAACAACTGACCAAACGTCTAGGACATGCGTATACCTTACCATGTCGTGTTCTCATAATCGATTAGCCCGTCTAGGCAAAGGAATCCTTTTCTGTAACCCAACACGCATTGGCGTAACTAGGAAGGGACCAGAATGGACTTCAATATCCCTAGAATCAAAGACTCTCTAATATGACGAAATATGCAATGATACAACGTTGTGATCTAACTCGCGGTGATCTAACAGGTGGTGACACATCACGTAACGACGTTCGTCAGTCACAATGGGTTCTCGATTTAAAACTTGCAGTTTGCAAAATTTTTATTATTTTTTCATTTGAATTTTTTTATTAACAAATGTTTGAGTTCACAAATTATGAAATTGTCAAATTATCAAATTTCTACATTTTACATTTGTAGATAACATTTGTATATTTCTGTGCCTAAATTATATTTCTATATTTTCACATTTTTACTGATGATGTTTCACTATCAGTAACTTAGTACTTTTGTGTAGATAATAACAGGCTTTGTCGAATATATTAAATAATTGCATTAAAAGGAAAAAGAACTTGACCTTTAAAGCTCCTCCTACGTGTCCATGTAGAAAGTTACTTTCACCAGATAAGCCTGAAATCCTGTAACTGTTATGTAATTTCATTCAAAATATTTAATATTTTCTTTGTCATAGTGTCCTTCAGTTTTCTTGCGGGCTCTGCCCATCAGTGACTCGTGTTGATCCCAGTTACGCCAATGCGACCACATTTGATCCTTCGTTGAACAGAGAGGATGCCGTCAACAGATAAAGAGGAAGGATGAAGCATAAAAAAAAGAGAGATAGAAATTCCACCAGAAGCATTTAGGACTTGTGGCCTTGCGAACGCCTACGTTCCAGTTCTCTGTCTCGTTTCCAAGAGAAGTCTCGTGTTCGTCGTAGCATCCTCTCGTCTCGGGCCGATTTTATTGTTGGCGTATCCGTTCGACGACGCTGCACGTACATGTATACCGTGCCCGTGCTGCGAAGTGGTCCAACTACATGAAATTGAAAGTTAAGCGTGGGTCGATGGCTACCGCCCAGACCGGTCCAACTTTACTCGCGACGTTAAGTTACTGGTTGGTCCGTGAAAATATCACCGACCTTTCGTTATGAGCCGACGTTCGACCACCAATGGTATGCGAAAACTTGAGCTTCTATCGTTTTGCTCGGTATCCAACGTTCGCGGATTCTTCTTCTGTCCGATCGTAATTAATTAAATAATTTATGACCACCAGACGCGCGAAGGTCGATGAGATCCCAGGATGCACGCTTTTAAAGGGCACGTCCGTAATTAAGCGCGTATAATTAAACTCCGACAATTAGTCGACTATCTTAATATTAATTAACGGATGGTCCATTTTTTACCTCCCTACTTCTGAACGCGATTCCCATGATTCAACTGTTGATACACCCGGTTGAATACACGAGCGTACGAACGTTGGAGAACGAAAGTGAAATCTCTTAAGATCTTCGCAATTGGTAATTGTCCGTGGACAATTGGGGTCAAAGTATTAACGTTTATTAAAGGGTACGATGGAAATTCACTTGCAATCGTTTAAATTGATTTGGGTAATGGAATTTCACTTAACCCTTCGTTTGCGGGGTTCGATCTCTAATAATTCAACTCATATATTATTCTCACATCGTCTAAATCCACTTTCGAAAGTGGCCATTTTTCGAGACCCAACTTACTGTAGCGTACTATTTTTTGGAAATTTTCATACCTCGAAGTATCGCAAAGTATCAAAGCATCGACGTTCCAAAATATCAAAGTATCAAAGTATCAAAGTACCAAAGTGTCAATGTTACAAAATAACATTACAAAATCCTAAAATTTCCAAATTTTCAAATCCGAATATATCAAAGTCTAAAATTCCCACAGTCCTAAAAGTTCCAAAATTTGAGAAAGCTTTCAAGTTCCAGAATCCCAAACTTTAAAACTCCAAAATACCAAAACTCAAAATAGAATTTGGATGTTTGATTTCAGTAGATGCGTGATAGATCTACATTACAATTGACGCAGTCACCGTAACATATGTTTACAGACGGTGTAGAATTCAATCTGGTTCTTGTTTGATCGTAGGTCACGGGCCAATTATTGGACACGGAATTTCAACCAACGGTTACAGCGACATGCAAGGCCGGTCACATGACGATACGGGTGAATCTCAATCAGAGTTTCGTGGGAGCTGTTCATGCCAGAGATTTTCGAACGCCGCAATGCATGGTGCCCGGAAATGGATCTACACACGCGACGCTCGCCATTAATCTACTTGCGCCCAAAGGGTCTCCGGATTACTGTGGTGTCTTCATAAACAATGTAAGAACATTTCTAGACCTTTTAATTAAAATTCCTGCACGAAGAACCACACTAAATACAGTATTCTACGTTTTCATATTATAACACGAATACAATTTAGCGTTGGTCGTAAACTCGTTAGTAGTGTTAGTATGAATCTTTCATTCAACAGTGTTAGTTCAACATATGACAATGTCACATGAATGCAGCTTCGATTCGTAACTTTCCACGTCATCCTTTTTCCTTGCTGCTGTGTCACGTACCGGTTGCAATTTGGAAATTGCTACCTATGCATCATGCACCGCAGTAACTCTAAAAAGTAATCCCGACAAATATCTTTCAGTCAAAAAATGATGTGTACAAATAGGAGACTCATAGTTCCGATGAAATATGCGTTTGTCAAAGCGTCAAGCACGGAACGTGTCCTCAGGAAGATTCTTCTAAATCTCATAATTCTTGCAGGACACCGAGGAACGTTCCGTTCCCATCGCGGTGAGGATACACAAGACCCTGGAGCTGGCGGACGATAAATTCTACGTGATCACGTGCGGAAAAGCCGGATTCAAAAACGCCAAGTACATAACAGTTTTATTAATATTAGCACGATATCGCGCGGCCAAAGCCGCAATATCGCACGGCACTGATCATTTTTTCGCAGGAACGAGACGTCGTTGGTGTCGTTGCGGCTTTTGGAGGCGGGTCACAAGGTGCAAGAGGCTATTTACGGTCACAACTACACTTTGCGTGCCGAGATCTCGCGACCGGACGGTTCGTAAGCCACATATCTCGCTTCGTTTCACCCTTTACCCTTAATTGGAATTAACGAGCACGCGTAAAACGTTCGCACGAGCGGATGCCGAGGTTACGCTCTGATCGATATCCTTCTCGTTCCAGGAATGTACGGGATCAAAGTGAAATCCTGCTTCGCGTTCAACAAACGAAACACCAGTGTCCAGTTGATAGACGACAAAGGGTACGTCGAACAGTTTGTCTCTTTTTTTGCCGTTAATTAACACCTTGATCGTTACCGACGATCGATTCCGCGAATTCGATTAATTGAGTAACTGGAAGGGATTCGTATTCAAATTTTATGCGGCACTTGTGTGTAGTATTTTGTTTGTGGTACAAGTACCATAATAGCATTGAAGCTTGGTTCAGACGAACAAACAGGTCTAGTGTACTTTTCCCGCGTATTTTAGCACGAGAATTTACGCGTGACTCTTTGTCGCGTCGAAAATGTATTATGCACAGACTGTTGAAGCTCAGAAGAATATTTCACTGGTCTCCCTTTCAGCAGTTCTAACAACCGTATGAATCTTTTCAGACGTACACTATGCTTCAAAAGTTTGCACCCTACCATGATTTCAAAAGACATACTTCTCTTATGGCTCACCATATTTCAATGACATATTCGTACGTTATTGAACGTACGAGTACATATATCATTGATATTTGCAATTGCTAATTGTATCAATAATTAATTGTATTAATAATTAGGCAATTTACTCGTCATTAATTCGTTGTCAATTTAATGAACTCGTATGAACCAGGTCTGTTGAAATGAATTTGTACGTGCTGAATGAATAGTTGATCTATCATGTTGAATCGATAATGCACAAATAATGATATCCGAACAGTTTCGTAATCAGTATTAAAACATCAGGATTATATAACTTGAATAGGAACTTAAATCATTTTCAAGTGTCCTCGATTCGATCGTGATCATAAGCATCGATTGCGTAATTCTTGTTTTCCATGACAAAGGTGTCCCGTAAAGGCTCGAGTCATGACGAAATTCATATACGATCGAAACACTGGCCTGGCGGATGCGACATTGTTCTCGATGTTCCGGTTCCCGGACAGTCCACAAGTGCATTTTCAATGCGACATCGCCGTATGCAGAGGTGAGTTGATTCGTTGAATGAGTTTCGATTACAACTACGAATCTGGGTTACAGAATGCCGTTCAACTCTCTCGATTAACATATTCTCTCGAAAGTTTCTGTTTCCTATGTTAGGACAATCAATGACAAATATTGGCGGAGTATTACTCAAAGTCCACGTATACCCAATGGTACAGTTCATTAATGAGCCCCTTTTGAAATAAAATAGAACATTGCATCACTGAATTCCTTTTGAATTATTGAGAACTTTGGTATTCTTGAAAGTGTAGTTTCTTTAATATCTTCGGAAGATCCATTAGCAAGGACTTTGAGTTAAATGATTAAAAGCTGTCTACTAAATATGCCTTATGAAAGATAATAAAAGACTTGATACACAAGTACTTTTGAGAATTAAAAAATTTTGTCCAAAATGTTCCAATCAAGAGCCCTCGTGTACTAGTACCTTCGAACCTTCAACATCACAGTTAACAATTGAAACGTAAAGGTGAATTTTTGTTCCAGGAAGCTGCGGTATCCCGGTTTGCGAAGGCGATAACGAGGAAGAAATAAAGGGAGCGTCCTTAATTAATGGGCAAAGCGTGAGCGGCGAGGAAGGAGTGCTTCTCGCTGGCACGAGCGTGTTCGTTCTTGACCCTGGTCAAACACCATGTAAATATAGCTTCGTACTCTTCATAGGCAGTTTCGCTTCCTGCTACTCTTCACGATATCGTGCCTGAAATCACTTTTCTACCTTTTCTTTCTTGGCCGCTTGATTAGCTCCGAGCTCGTTGAAATTTTGCGCTAAACCTTCGCGTGTCTTTATTTTCGTTGAAACAGCTGTGCAGACCCTCTACGAGGACGGAAGCGTTCATCCGTTATGGCTGCTATGGCTGGCAGTAGCTCTCGGCATTTTGTTCCTCATCATGCTTATAATCAACATATTCCTCTGCTCGGCGATGACCTGCAGCTGCACCAGGACCGACATTATCGAGAAGGAGCCGTCGATCATTGAGGACTACGATCCGTATCGTAGCTGGCATGGCTCTCAATATGGCTCGAGGTGCGATTTTATTTCTTCTCCCGTTTCGTTCGTGCACGACAGATACTTCCTTGTTACTTGTAATCGTTTTCAAACATTTTCACTTATTTTCTGTGCAATTGAGATGTTCCGACGATGACAATTCCACGCAATAACGCGCGTGATACCGATCGAAAAGCAACATGCTTAAGAACAAGATAACAGCACGGTAAAAAATGTTAACAGTTAAGTGCTGTCGAGGCACGACGTCCATGAAGATACCAATCGTCCATTAATATAATTGCGGCCTCGCATCAATGATTTTTGTCCACGATGAAATATTTATCAATATTGCCATGATATAATCGCAGGAGTTTTCTGCTTCGACTGCTAGTAAAAAACTGTTTAAACTCGACGATAGGAGCGTGTACAGTCAATGACAAATCTGACTCCTTTCGGGGAAGCAACCCTATGGAAAGAGACTTCAGGGATGAATTATCAATTTAGGGACATAGGAATTTAGGGATTTAGGCATATACGAATTTAGGGTTTTGATGGTCTAGAAATTTGGAAACCTGGAAATTTGAGAATTTAGAAATTTAAGAATTTGAGGATCTCTTTTGTGGACGCGGATTTTTGAATTTTAGGGATTTGGAGTCGTAGGAATATGGACATCTAGGGATTTGGGGACGTAGAAATGTTGACATTTAAGCATTCAATAACACGTAAATTTAAAAGTATAAAAATTTAAAAACCTAAGAATTCAAAAATTTTAAACTTAAGAAATATAGAAATATAAAAATTTATGGAAAAATTGTAAAGTCCATATACGTCTCTTATCTAAAGTATCCTACGTTGTAGCAGAGTGTACTTTATATCAATTTCTTCGTGCTGTGGATATTGATTTATGACGTAGCTTTTTCAGAAATCCGTACTTTCATCCCTCAACAAGTTTTTCTACGCGAATAATCTTGAAATTCAATTTATCAACCTGCACAGTGAATACAATGCAAATTGTAGAAGATTTAATTTTTTACCCGAGTTCCCTGTTTAATATTAATATTCTAAGCATTGTTATTGCATCGGTTCATTGTATGCAATGAATCGTTGTTAAGGTAAAGCTTTTTAGTGGCAACTAAATGAATCATTGTCTGTTCAGGTATTCCTTAAACGGAAAGCAAGGATACGCTTCCGGAGGATCGACGATGAATTCCACGAGGTCGATCTCGACGAATAGCGATCACTACGCCATAGTTCATTCGAGACCTGGTAGCCGATATTCTGGTCCAGGACAGAAGCATCATCATCATCATCGAGGGCCACCGTCAAACATTGGCTCTCATTATTCCGGGAAATAGTATCTTGAATTGCTGAACGATGATACAATTGAACTGTTTTGTCGATTAATGTTCCGAACACGAACTTTTTACTATTGTAATAATTTCAATCACGTGTAACGGGTACTTCGATTCGATGGAATCATTGCTCACACAGGACAAGCTACACGAGTACCAGTGTCAGTAGAGAATATAAATTGATCCTTGACTCGAAACTGAAGCACGACTATAGGCATTTCATTAACACATTTAAACGTTTTTAACGCGTCGACTGTTTTATCACTTTCAACTTAAATACTTGTTACACTGCTCGTTTAATCCGATTATACAATTTCGCTACTTGGTTCTTGAAAACTGACATGGCGATTTACAGTATGAACATTATTAATATCTGACTGATAAGCATCAAATGTAGAAACTAGACTCATATTAAGTTGTTAATAATTTTGTAACTATTTTCACTGAGGCAGTCAAAGTATTAATGAAGAATAATGACTTTGTTCATTTCGCGTTAAGGATTAATCCACGTAGCTTGATACGTCCTCCATAGTTACTACTAATATATTACGTGCGTAAAAAGAATCATAATTCTTGTTAGAGTATTTTTGTACTAATTCAAGCATCCGTATTCTTTCCTGCAGTGAGACAAATCTATAGCATAAAGACAATAAAACGGCCAAATTTCGTACGAACTTTGATTATGTTATGCCGAGGTTTCATTTATTGTTAGTCTAAGCTCGAGACAAGGTTCTTCAACTAGATCGTATAGATATGTATCATATAATAGTCATAAACGTAGGTACTTAGCACTAATAACGTTGCGCAATATTGTACTTGATTAAGCGAAATTAGATGAAAACTTTTGTATATAAAAATCATTGAATGGGAAATCATTACTCGTAATCGACTCATCGAAATCCATGTACTTACACGCGCAACTGACACCGTCCAACTACGAGTATTAACGAATAAAATTTTATATTTTTTATAAGATTTTCGATATTAGGAAAAATGATAGGAACTCGAAATAAAACGTACAGTTTCTCCTATCATTGATACATTTTTGTAATAACTCGAAACATTCCATGTTCAGCGAGTCACAGCTACGTGTCCTTCAAATACATTAAAAATTTGACATAAAAATATAATTTCTATAGCGATGTTTATTTTACCTGAACCTTTCAAGACTTTATTTAGGAGTATAGACACATTTAAATTTTTTCATTTTTTTAATTTTTAAATTCCAAAATACAAAGTTACAAATTCACCAATTTTCGAGGTGTAATGAATTATTTTCAGACATGTTTTTCCGAACGTAGATATCGGTCAACTTTTCCTTACACTAACGATTAAATATTAGATAATCAATCACTCGGACTAATTAATCGTCTTTTACAGAGCGTAAGCTATTTCTCCATTCACTGAACAGACGTTAACTAATTTAGAAGTGAACGAACGCAGCAACGAGATGCAACTCACGTGACTCGGCCGTTTTGCAGACAAAATAAACCGTTTCGAAATATTATGGATGCCGCTATTCTCTAATTAAATCTCTGCTCGTTCAGAAGATGAAATTATCAGTAGAAGTTTGCTACCACGGCGGTCAGGATGTACTGCATACCAGTCATTCATGAATATGCCTTGTCACGTAAAGACGAACGTGTATTGTTCGTTTTGTCATACCAAGTATTTCATCGAGGCCAAATTACAAATGAGAATTTTCTGTGTGACAGCCTGCAATTAAATACACGAACAATGTTTCAAAGCATCATTTATGTCCATTCATTGTTGCATGATACTTCTCGACTTTCGATTTGTAATTTATGGCATTTAAATCGTGAAATGTTTTTGGTACATTCTTTAGGAAGGTGTTACTTGAAAAATGCTGTTCAACCTTGCATAGAAAATTCTTCTAATTTTCTTCCTTTTTTCTTCTTTATCTAAATCTTAAATAACATGGATGCTACTTTGGAATGTAAGGAGTTTTCAGTTAATCTCAAAAAGTTTGGTCTGTGAGTAAGTTCTGTGTTGTATCATAGTAAAGAACTCATATATTAGGAGGTAGATGTGGTCTTATGTATCTTCTTTTATACGAGCCTACTAAGTAGACTCTAAGTAGAGTCAACTCATTTATCTGGTTAACGGAACTCGATGAGCTAATTGAAGGGTGGTTGTGATTTGGGGATAAGTCACCTCCACAAGGTGTGACCGGATAATCGATATCTCTAAACATTTTTTAGTTCATGATCTCTAAAACATCAAGCCAACAATTTTCATTCAACTTATAAGTTCATTTATTATTCAAAATTTATTGCTTATTTCAACATTCTTTTAATATCTTTTTTTGGAACATTCGCTAAATGCACAACTCATGGTTCTAGAAATCGTGCATTAAACGCGCGTGGATTAAACAGACGTGTTCTAAATTCGTTTCAAATCTAGAGAATGTAAAATCACTGCTGTTTTCCACACAATCGATACATATTTCTTAGGATGAGATTTGAAATCTACTTTCACTAATTCGCGCTTTCTATCGTTAAATGATATTTTATGGTTCATGAGATAGAATTTTCTTATTTTCGTTTCTATCGCATTATAATGGTTTCTATTCAGTTCCACTGAGATTTTGGGATGTTTTATTCGATCGAGATAAGCGTGAAAGTTTTTAATTATAAGGAATAATGCGGTTTTGTATTTTATTTATATCGCCGCTCGCTGCTTGATGGCGATAGTAATAGTTTCAAAGAAAGTGCGCATAAACATATATTTTAGAAAACATATAAGTGATGTTTTCAAAACAGTTTCAACTATTTTTATTAATTACTTTTCAATGGACTAATTCATTCTTTGTTACAAAATGAACCAGCTTGCTTTCTGAAGCATGCATTCATTTAAAATTATTATTTCATGTCAATCTCTAATAATTTGGAGAATATTTACAATAAATTTTCTGTATATTGCTGATATTGTCTTTTGAAGTATTTGCATCAATTTTAAAACGTTGTAAAGTTGAAAAAGAAAAGAATATACTCTTGTTATATCTACTCTTTGCCAACGCATGTAGTTATAGAAATAAATATCCCTATCAGGTTGGTACAACTTACTACTGCGATAACAGCGATATCTGGTGGTACTTGAGTGTGTCAACAGTTTGAATAACTTGAATCGTTTAGCAAAATGTAAATAATTGTATTTTGTATGACTCAAAGAAAATAGAAATTTATTTGGAGCATAAACAGTTTGTACTTTCTCTTCTGTTTTTATTTTTTCCTATTAAATTATTATTTATATAAAATTTGATTCATTTTATATTTTTAGTTTTGCACAAGTGTTTTTATTTTATCATAATACATTTATTGTATATTTTATAAAAAAATATAATTCTTATTATAATGGAGAAATCATCAGATGTATTTGCATGGACTCGTAAATTGGGGTGTCCGCCAGCAATATGCAATAATTCAGTTAAAAAGGCGTCTGTATAATGTTTATCTATCAATGTTTATATATTATATTCCAAATATAATTAAATGTAAATTATTATTGCATATTGTCCATATAGTTTATACACAGGACTTGCTGCTTTTGTTTGGGATGAGTTATCTGAAGTTATCTATCCTGCTGATGAAGCAAAGACGATACATAAAAATATTCTTCTACATCATTTAAAACATGGAACACCTGATAAGATTATTGAATGTATAAAAAAAATATCTCAGATAAAATCTGATAGAAAGAATTTACAAAATCAAATAACTAAATTAGAAGAGGAGTATGAACAACTGGATTTTAAAGTTAGACAAAAAGGTACATTTTTGTTATAAAAAATATGACGTATGTACTTAAAGGACTATTTTTATTTAGCTAAAAAGTTGCAAGATATTAGATCCAAACGTGCAGAAGCAAGAGCGAAAAAAGATCTATTTAAGTTGAAGCATGATCAAACTGCTACGCAGCTTCGTGATTGTAATGATATGAAATTAGTTTGCCAACATTTAATGCCAAGTACTGGTAAAGATTTAGATCCTAAAGTATTGATGGAAGTTTTTGATGTAGTAACAAGTCTTTGGGCTGGAGCAGGCAAAAAAGAAGTATGAATTTATATTCCAGGCATAGTAATAATAACTATTTAACATTACTGAAAGTGTATTTTCAGGTGTGGAATACAGTGTCAAGTAATCTTGATCATATTGAAGTGCCAACATTGTGGCATCACTTGTATGAAAATTTGACACAAGATGTGGATTTGTTAATTCAGTATACATCTACAAAGCCTATAGATACAAATAAAAAAGATATAAATATTGGTATCGCTAAAGTACATGGACAGCATATTTCTATGGTTTCAAAACAATTACTATATAATGCTGAAGCAAAAGAACATCAGCAAAATGTTTTAGAATTTATAGAAAAGTTTGAGGTATATTACATACTTATTAAATTGTGTAAGTAATTGTAAGTTAAATTTGTTTTTGATTTTAGATGGCTTCAAATAGTTCTGAGGACATTAGTGAATGGTTAGCATTAGCATTGGAAGTCTGTAAATTAGAAAGTGAAGAAAAAACTTTACATGAAGAAATTAACAAAATTCGCGGAAGTCTATGTAGAAGTGATATACTTAAAGCTGAGATATCTGAAATTACTTCGGAAATACAAAATGTTAATGAAGAAAGAGTATGTTCATATATATAAATTATTGCAATTTTAAGTTATATGATTATATATTTATTTTAACCTAATTCTAGATGGAATGTGTGCAAGAAATACAACAATCGTTAAGTCTTTTGAAATCTGCACCGACATTTCTTATGAATGTAAATAAAAAAATAAACTTAGAATTAGAAAAAATAGTAGCAATACGGAATAACGATTATGATCTTTCAGTGTTAGATAATGATTTAACTACTGAATTAGACATATTTCATGAAGGCTTCGATCTAAATGCATTAAGAAAAGTTATGTTGAAAGGAGATGTTGGGATTTATAGGTCAGTCTAGTTTTACATTTAAAACGTTCATTAAAATGTGCAAGATACATAATTTATAAATGTTTCAGATATACAAAAAGTTGCTTAAGTGAAGCTTCTATTTCAGTTACCACTCCTCAACTTTCAAATATTATGACTCATTTTCCAACACTTCAAATTCCAATTTATACATTACTAGATTGTTATAAGAATTTAGTTTCAATGTTAATATATGGAAGATTTGAGAACTTAGAAATTGAGGAGGAACCAGAGCCATTACAGTTACCAACATTAATAAATAGAGAAAATAATTACAATACAGTTGAATTATTGAACTTATCAAAAGTATATAACACAAAAACAAAAGCAGAAATTGAGGAGTTCAATGAGATAATGAATGCCTGGTATGTACTGAAATAAACATATTTTTTATGTAAAATTTGACTAATTCTTATTTTAATATTTCCAGGAGAAATCAAACAATTGAAAAAGTAATGGAAATTGTTGACAAAACAGTAGATGATGCAACTTTTTCTCAGTGGATAAAACGTTATGATTTAGTATTATACATGTTACAATGTCCTACATAATGTACTATATCATTTCCATTTTGTATATTAAAAATTTGTATATCAAATTTATAATTTTTTAATAAATTAAAGTTTAGTACAAAGTTCACATTTTGTAAAATTGAATTATTGAAAGAGCTCTTGCATGATGCGTTACCCTTAGTTACAAAACGAAATGGAACCAATCGAAGCATGCGCTGAATATACCAAAACTCGTCTATGCTTTTTCGCGAAATGAAGCATATTATAAACAACGTGGGTAAAAAGTAATTTGTAATAAAAAAGGGAACTAGAAGTTAATTTCAATAATGCTATTATAATTGTACTTTAAATATTTATAATAAAACAATTTATTTTACCCTAAAATGTTGTCGACTGTTTTGAAGTCTGTGTTTGGTTATGATGATTTTAAAAGTGATATTCAAAAACAAGCAACAACTGCTATTTACAAAGGTTGACTATTAACATATTTTTATAATAATCAGCATGAAAATTAATTTGTTTGTAAACATGTAGTAGATTTTGATAGTACCTATACAAACAAACAAATCAACATTTAATATATTTTTAGGAAAACAAGATGTGTTTGTTTGTATGCCAACTGGATCTGGAAAATCACTTTGCTTTCAGTTGCCAGCTATAATGAAAGAAAATAAAGTTACAATTGTTTTCTCACCGCTGTTAGCTTTAATGAAGGTATATGAGTGATCGATACTTCTATGAAATATAGTTATAGAAAATTAAGTTAAATAACTAATGCACTACTGATTTATTATTACAGAATCAAATAGATTTTTTAGTTAGTACAAAGATAAATGCAAGATCATTGAATTCAAATACAACCACAAAAGAAAGAAATGCAATAATTAAAGATTTAATGTCTGATACTCCAAAAATAAAATTATTATATGTTACTCCAGAAATGGGAGTACAACCACATTTTCAGGTATATTTTTAACTGACATTGATATTAAAATAATAGGACATGCTTTAATAATTATTGAAATTATTTTTTTGCAGGATATAATAATAAAACTAAAGAAAGCAAAAACATTATCTTATTTTGTAATTGATGAAGCACATTGTCTAAGTCAGTGGGGTCATGATTTTAGACCTAGCTATAGACAGTTAGGAATATTTAAGAAATTATGTCCTAATATTCCTATAATTGCATTAACAGCAACTGCTGCAAAGGAGGTAGATATTTCATAAATCCATACTTAATGCTTTTTGTAATAAAATATATTATTGCAGGTAAAAGATGATATTATGCAGTCTTTAAACATGAAAAATCCCTCAATATTCTCAGTACCTGTATTTCGACCTAATCTTTACTATGATGTATGGTTTATAGAAATATTAGATAAGCCTTTTGAACACTTAACAAATTTTATAATAGAAGCTCTTGGTTCTCAAGATGAATCTGTTCCAAAAGTAAGTTATTGTTTGCAATCTAAATATTTATTTCTTATGCTTTTATAAATTAAAAATTTTTCACTTCTATAAAAAGTCACTGTAAAAACTATTTTAGGTACAAAAGAGTTGTGGCATTATTTATTGTAGAAAAAAGGAAACGACTGAAATAATTGCAAATAAATTATCTAAGTCGGGAATATCTACTCTAGCATATCATGCAGGTTATACCTTAGTATTATTTCGAGCTTGTGTGAAATTTATAACTTTTAAGGATATAGTGGGGTAAACAGTCATGTTTGTAGGTTTGAAAAATCAAGAACGTAATGAAGTTCAAAACAAATGGACATCTGGTGAAGTACCTGTTATTGCAGCAACCTGCAGTTTTGGAATGGGTGTAGATAAGGGATCTGTTAGGTACATTATATTACTTGATAAAAATATATACTGCGATTTTCATTATTCAAATAAGCAATGTGCAATATTAATCTTGTACAGATTTGTAGTACATTGGACAGTTCCTCAAAATATAGCAGCATACTATCAAGAATCGGGTCGAGCAGGCAGAGATGGTAAACCAGCATTTTGTAGAATTTATTTTAGTAACGAAGAATATAAGCCCATTGCATTTCTGATCAAAGAAGAAATTACCAAGAAAAATTCGGAACTTGTAAAATTACGATGGAAAAATTTTGAGAAAACTGTGGCATATTGTCTTGAAGCAAAGTAGGAATCTCAAGCTCTTTTCCGTGTTTTTCTTAATATTGTATTCAGCGATTAATTTTATACATATAATATTGTATAGATGTCGGCACGGCGTATTTTCTAAATATTTTGGGGATGGACCACCGCCATGTAAAGATAGATGCGATGTGTGCAAAAACAAAGATCTTGTTCAATCAAGGATATCACAGTTCGAAATGTCCCAAACTCGGACATCCCAAAAATCTAGTAGTAATTTTGATGGTTTTGGATTAGCAAAGTATGACTGTGTGTAAGTAACTTATTGTTGCTTCAAGTTTATATGCTTTTGGTTAAGATGTGGCTACTGTAAATGATTACTTAAATATGTAGTGACGAGGAATACAAAGAAGAATCAGGTTCAAGAGAGAGGCTCATTGCTGAAAGCAAACGGGAAGCTAAAGAGTTAATTGATAAACAGTTTTCTATTCGAAGAAGCAACAATAAAATGGACGAGGTATGCATACATATATTTAGAGATTTAAACTATTTTTTTTATCATCGCACCATTCTAGTTAAAAAAACAAAATCGCGAAGATGCTAAACAATCTCATGTGCGCGCAGCTGAAAGTACTGACATAAAAATAAAGGGTTTAGCTGTTCAAGTGCGAGAACATTTTTACAATCAGTTAAATTCAGCATTGAAAGATAATTATGAAAAAATGGTTCCCGACGTATTGGGACCCTTTCAAGAGAAACGTCTGCACAATGTAGCACAAGATCTTGAGTATAAAGTGTTATGCAATACTAAAGTTGCAAACAAATATAAATTTGATATGTCTAAATTGGTACGTAATGTAGTGTTTTATTCGCGTATAAGATGCAACAGTTTTAACCGAGTGTTTATTTTGTCCATGAAAATAGATTTCCTCTGTACGAAAATGTACTAGCACTAATACGCTTCATGAGTGTTTGAGTGATAATGTGAATTCAAATAATTGCACTACCGGTGAAAATAAACAGGAAGAGAGTAACGATAGTAACGATAGTTTCGAACAAGATACAGGGAACGATAATGCGATAAATAAGTTTTATGATAAAGATATTGGTACTTCTTTTAAAAAATCAAATACAAACAGAGATATTTCATGTTCTACCTTTAAGACTGCTTTAGAACTTAGAAATGATAGAAGGTTAATGGCAAGTACAGCTAACAATAAAAAAAAATATTTGTTTGATTCGAGTATTTTGACAAATGACAGTAAAGATATTAACGTGTTAGGGACGGAAACTAAAGACAGTGATTCACCTGCTAAAGTGGATAGTGAAAAAAATATGACGTTAACAGAAGATAAAAGTAATGAACTTCAGCAATTAAGCGGATTCACGTGTGCCCGAAAAATTCACGAAGAGAATAAAATATCAAAAACTGAAGATAAGAAGTCACGCAAATCTTCGAAAAAGTCAGTAAAAAAAGATTCAGAGAAGAAGAAAACATCTGCGAGTAAAACGGTTTATGATCAAATTTTACAAGCTGCAAATTCAAATCCTAAAAGGACGATTGAACATGTTGCTAATGAGTCACTTTCGGAAGATAATAAAAGTATCGATAGTACAGTTATAACTAAGGATGCAACAGTAAACAGTCAAACTAAAAACAAACGTAAAAATATCAATTTGTTTAAAGACAATACGAATGCCGAACCCAATAAAAAATTAAAATTCAGTGAAGAAAAGGTACTTGCAGTTGATACTGAAAGAACTATCGATCATAATAGCGAAGTTAATGTGAACGAAATGTCTATTAATAAAAAGATAGAAAGTGAAACCAGAAAGGATGACATTAATGATGTTCAATGTGAAGAAGTATTATCGATGATAAAAACAGTGGAAGAAGAAATATCAAAAGAGGGGTATACAGTGGTTCAACATTTAGAAACAAAACAGGATAAAACACGCCGATCAAAACATGAAAGCAATAAGAAAGTACTTGTACCCGCAGATAAAGCTACGCAATTTAAGACTGCAGAAATTTTGAAAACACATTTAATGAAATACTATCCATCCAAGCGTATTCCCGATAGAACAACATTTTCAAAAACTTGCAGAGAAATGCATTACAAAATACTGGCTAAAAAAATATTCGGTAAAGATTTTTATAAATCGCTTCACTATATTTATTCACCATTGTAGTTTAATAATAAATAAATAAAAATTAATTATTTGCAGATAAAGAAGGAATACGAAAATTTGTTGTAAAATACATGGCGCAGAACTAGCGACTTTATAAAAAATGTTTGTTATACATATAACAGCAATCAAAAGGTATTTGTATATATAAACCCGTACAAAAATGAAATAATAATTTAATTACCCTCTTTGTTTCATAAATCTTAGAATTATTATCTATGTATAAAACACTGCCATTTATTTATCATTGTGGTTTAATTTTAATAGGAATTTTACTTTTTAATTATACTTTTATTTATATACCATATTTTGTTATTTATATATATTTAAGAATTGGTTCCTATTGTAATTATGAAATTTATATATGTATAAACTACTTATATATAATTAATATCCGATGTATTGTGATTGTTCTTTATTATTAAAGTGGAAGGAGGATTGGTGAGTATTGTATAAATTACAAAAACTACAGGATTAATATCTAATGGAATATAATTTTGTTAGAAACATTATTTATTGAGCAATTTTTATAAATACTTATTACAATTTTACTGGCAAGAATTACAATATTTGCATGAAGAATGTAACAGTTATTACATGGTTGAACATTTCATTGAACAAAATTTTTCTCATAAACAACATGAAATTTACAACTAAAGGAAACAGAAATTATTATGTGTACAAAGTGGTTAAGCAACAATTGTTTTATTCTATTATAATTAATATGAGAATATAATTGATAGGAACATGTCTAGTTTCATATTATAATAATACTGTTTCCTTAGCTGATCACAAGTATTAGTTGATTACGTAGATGAGGCAAGATTGATGTTGAATAACTTTTTAAACCTAATTACCTTATAAATAACTTATAAATTACGAGATTACACCTTACTATTTTTGACTTAGCATATACAACTTCAGATGAAAAAAATGCTTCTAACTTTACTGTTTTTCCATTTTATATGCAGCACAGTAAATGCATTTATGAATTTAAGATTACTTTATACTATACGTATAAACTTTAAAAATTTATAAACAATGCAAATAATACCTATCAACGATTCATAATTAAAAGTCTATGTACAATATTTACAATCGCAGCAATTTCTTTCAAGCTGACAAAGTTTAATAGTCTTATTATTCCCCTATAATATTCTGATATTTTATAAACATGGTAATAATTGTTGTATTCTACAATTCAATATTCTGCTCTAAAAGTGTTCATGAATTTTATAGTTACATAATTTGTAATAACAAATAAGAATAATTATGTACAAATATATTTACTGAAATTGAATTCATAAGTACTACTATTAGGGGAATTATTTTTTTTGAAACGAGATTACTTATGATTACAATTTAATGATTTAAATTGCAACTGAATGAATAATTTCACGTTTGTTATTGAAATATTTGCAAACTATGTAAGATATAGTTTTGAAGTATTTCGACAATTTTTTTATACAATATAAAATAATACTTTTTACAGCTCATGTGGAGCAAAAGTATCTATACAAGATACGCAATTATTTATTAACCCTTTCAAGAATGATTCAAAGTTATTATTCAAGTATCACTTTTCCCTGTTCGTTATGTGAACGTATTTGTTATATATTTTGTTTAAATTTCATGGTCTCGTATCGCACAAACGGTGCAATTCCAAATTTGTTATGTATTTTCATTGTCCCATCTCCTTTCAAGTATCTTTTATGGTATAATTCCGTACAAATCTCTTAATCACTACAACCAGTCTATAATATCAGTCTTAATGCATTTAATCGTTTATATAAGATTATGAATATATTTTCATGCAAACCAGCGATGAATCAGATTTGCACGATTATCCCATCGGTGTAAACGATTATTGCACCTATCTCTTCTTCTTTGTCTAACAATCGCACCGGTTTTTTCATGAAACAATTTTGCATACAAATTCCATTAAAAATTAACTAATTTTCATTAATAAACAAAGAAATTTTAAATAATAGATTTTATATACATGAAAGAAGATATTTCACCCGCTATTGTCTCATGTCATGATTTGCATATTAAAAGAATTATATTCAAAAAAATATTTTGAATTTGCACCGTTCGTACCAACAAACGAGAATTAAATTTTGATAGAAATATATGAAAAAATGATACCATTACCACGTTTATATTAGCGTTTGTGCTAAATAAAAAGCTATTTCATAATTCCTTACTAAATAACCCATACATTTATATTTTTATTATTAATGTAAATTCGATTTGAAAGTAAGAGTAACCATAAATTTCAATATACTTAAATTTTGATTCCGATATGTTTAATGGGTTTTGAGCATAAGTGAATTTTACGCGGGAAATAGCCTCTTTCAAGAATTACATCCGTAAATTATCAATCACACTATATCTTCTCTTGAACATGGTAATTGCGGCGATTCTTCAGAGATCGGACTCGCCTCGTTCGGTTGAAGCAACGAACTGTAGTAGATGTCCATTTCTTTGATTTTGCACGACATCCGTCTGTTATTGTTGAAGAATTTATTATTCTGTATTCCAGAGCCTAACCATTGCTGGGGCGTCGACGATCCCTTCATTTGAAATACAAGGATTTTGTGGATACTGATCACTATAAGTATAGAACCCACGATGAACAGGGAATAAATCGCTACGTATTGAAGAACCGGTAACAAGTTTAAATACATCCAGAAACGATTATTCATCGACTGTGGTAACTCGTACATTCCCTGAAAACAACATTTTGGATATTAGATTCCTTTTGTAAATTAAAAATACATTTAAAGAAATAACATTAATTTTTGTACATAAATATAGCCAGCATCGTTGGTCTCGGACCTCATGTTTAGAATTCTACGATTTATATTTTCAATTTTTAAAATTTATAAAGTCAGAAACTTTTCAGTTATCAGTCAAAGAGTAGGATACAACTTGTATATTAGTGCTGGTCACTGATTTACGACAACGTCCAATAGAAAAAGAAATCATATTGATTTTTCATCAATCAGTTTGAGCTACCGACACAAAATAAAATTTATGCTGTGCATTTGAACTAAAAGTATGTTGCTTATGTAACGTAAATAAATAAAATTAATATTTTTGATTATGAACTTTGTTCTTGTCCCCATAGATATAAGGATTGTACAAAATATTCAAATAAAGATGTCGATAGATAGAAGTCGATTTAAAGAAGAAAATAATAGGTGTATCAAGGGGTTGATTATCAACACTAATGTCACCTACAATTTCAATATATAGATATAGAAAATATTTATGTTATCGAACATCGATCTGTACAATATCTAAATTACCGATACATCGGTATCATGCATTGATATAAAAATGCCTATATTGTCGACAATGCAATGTCGAAGATGCGCTACTGATATTTGAAACACATTAAAGTTATTTCATATTAATTGAGCGAGCGAGCCGAAGGCGAGCGAATTTTTTAGTCCATGGTTTGACCTATTTTTTTTATTTTCTTTTCTAGCACTCTGAGGATGTTCTTGTGGCATTATATAGGTTCTAGAGAGGTCACAGAACAATTTCTGACCCTCAGAAATACGTAAAATTGCCTATTTTCGGAAAAAAATAGAAATTTTACTTTTTTGTAGTTCCGCCTCTCGTGGCTAGATGGCGATACCTGTACCGTTTTTGACCGAATTCGACAAAAATTGATTTTCTGGCTTTATTAGGCATCAAAACGCATCAAACTCTAATAGAAATTTGTTTCTAAATGCCTCAGGAACCATACTACGTCGCCAAAGTGCCGAAGTATCGCACTTTGCAAACGCAGTACAATTGACATAGGCGGCTCATATACATATCGGAATGCTGACACAACATAATTAATCACTCATTACCCGGACATTATTTATGAACTTTTATGATCAAACCATGACAATAATGCATTGCTGACCATTCTTCAATCATAAAAGTGCACTAAATATATCCACAAAACGTGTAATTAATTATTCAAAATAACCTCGTGTATACCCCTTGTCACCGTGGCTGGCCTTATGTTATTAGTCAATAACTAATTAATTTCATTAAAAATCTGAACATATGTGATACGAGAAAGTATCTAGGGAATCACTGAACATTCTTCAACCATAAAAGTTCATAGACTGTGCTCAGAAAATGAGTAATTAACGATTTTGCATACTGATTATCGTGTATATTCCTTCTGCGCGCCGCCCCCGCATGCCAGGGAGGAATAATCACCGAAAAACCATATCCCCGTAGACTTTAATGCAAAATTGAATTTGCTCGCGCTTATGTACTTGACTTTTCAACTTTTTTGTTCACGTTTTTCTCTTGCACCACTCAACCAATTCAACCGGCTGGCACGGTTGACTATTTTTGCTTTAGCGTGAAATTTACTCGCTCGCTCAACATTGTTAGGCGCGGAGCGCCTCAATCAAACAGACCCAGTTTTGATACTCACGATTTCGAACCACAGTAGGGGTAGAACGAAGTTTTCAAACTTTTCCACCCTGGCCATGTGTCCAATGTTTTGCAGAGCCATGTTGATTTGGAAACGGAAAGCAAGTTTTAGCGGAAGGCCTGATTGTGGTTGAATGTACGCGAAAGATTCATGAAGATCCGCGTTTGGAGTTAAACCCTCCACTGCAGCCAATATACTTGGATCTGATTTGTAAAAGTGCGGATACGACAGAGCTATTGGAAAACCTGTGAATATTGTAAAATACATGATTAGCCGAAAATAAAATTTTTCTGAGTTCTTTTACTGTAAGTTGCGTTTTGGAAATTTTTAAATTATTGAACTTACACTTAAATGTAGAACTCAAAAGTTTCAAGCTTCTAATTTAAGAAATTTACCAATTTTAAAAATGATAAAATCTCAAATTTAATATTCAATGTTTTTCAAATGAAGACAACGTGTTTCTAAATTTAGTGCAAAGTTTGTAAATGCGTAGATTTTTGAAATCGTGAGTTTGCACATTTTCATAAATCACAAATTCGAAGCTCAACGAAATATTTCGCAAATTTGGAAGGTTCCGCGTGAATGAATGTATTATTTATTTTTAACTCGTAATGACATGTGTCGGTGAATACGATTATCATTAAAGTCTAAATTTTCCCATTTCTAATTTAATCGTCATCCTTGACGTACACGTGCCATATCAAAAATAGCATAAGCGCAGTAAAATATAGCGACTGTATAATATAAATATTATATGTAATAGCTTATAAGACCAGTACAGTAAATAAATATCAAAATACCGTCTTACCGTAATAGCAATCGGTGACGTCGATTAAGCCAGGTTTCAAACAGTATCCTTTGCGACAGAAGCACTTGTTCTCCGGATTGTAAGCACCATTATCCAACACGTTCTCCACGAACTTGTACTGATACGCGTGCAATCCTTTTATGTACGTTTCTCCAGTTTGATGCTACAAAATATAATTTACGTATGATCTCCCGTTTAATACTGCAAAATATTAGAATTTTTGAGTATTTCTTTCGTTTAATTTTGCAAAATGTTATAATTTATATATGTATTTCTTGGTAGAGCAAAATATAATTTTGTTCTAATTTGTTCTAAGATTGTTCTAATCTTTCACTATTTTTTGAAATACGACTATATTTTTGTATTTTCTCCAATTTTTACAATTACAGTAGACTCTTGCTACATTGCCATCTTTCGTACAATATAAACGTTCCTCTAAATAATTGATTGTTGCTTCAACATACCATGTAGGCACTGCGACAAAGACTTTTTCTGTAGAACAATACAGTCTCATTCGGTCGAAGATAACTTGGGAACTTGACGCCGTCACTGGCCTGGTTCACATTCGCGCATTTTCCTGTCCATTGCGGCAGATTCACGTCGCCGTTGTACTTTTCGATTAAGCCTGTTCGACGAATGTCGTTTGCCCCCGTGTAAACGGTCTCAACGTCACCGTCAAAATCGTACATCTATCAAATAAATTGAATCATGTTGTAATGCGGGCCCCAAATTTAACACAATCATAAGTGAAGACTTCAAAGATTTTAGTAACAAGTTAATTATTCATGTGGGAATATAGAGATGTAGGCATTTGGAGATATGATTGAATAGGTATCTAGAGATTTAGGGATCACGGAATATAGAGATTTCGGGGTGTAGGAATTTCGGGATATAACAATTTTGTACTACAGGAATTTTGTTACATAAATATTTCAGAATACGTGAATATCCGTATACATGTATCTAGCCATATACTAAAGAAAAACTAAACTGATATTGATTTATGGATGTTTGTCAAGTAACAGCATCTGGTGATTTAATTACGAGGTGAGATGTCATCTCGCAATAATTTCATGTAAAATAGCGTTTGTATTTATACATTCAATTAGCGATTCATAAATGCTTATAAAACTTGTCTGAAGTTAAACAAGACAATTTTTCACGGAGATGATGCATAGCATAGGAAATACGGAAAATCATTCTGTTTATTATAGATGACTAATATTAATTATCCACTGTGCGATTCTTCATATTCATTAGATTTTTATTATCATGTATAAGACAGATAAGTGTCATACTTTTCACTTTAGGAAGAAATATATCATTCGAAGCTTTGAAGGATAACGGGTTTAGAAATATTTTTCCTCTTTTTTATATTCTGAACGTCATTGTAACATCATGGAAAATCTTTTCATTCGGTAACTTTATTTCTAATAAATTCGACAAAATTATTTATGACTCAATTGGCTGTGGTGAGTTTATTTTTTACGAAGGTTTAATTTTATTTATTTTTGTTGGGTCGAATTGTTAAAGTATAATCAATTGAAGCCTATTTTTTGTATAATAATATAATCGATTTATATTGTAAAATAATTTTCAATTGAAAAAGTAATAGATATAAGTAAAAATTGATATATTTAAAATGGGTGACATTTAGACAAAGTTAACAAGGAAGAAACTTACCCTATCGATGAGACCGAGTTTGTCAAACTTGATCCAAGATGGCATCATTTTGTTCCCAAGACTAACAAGAGTAGACTCGTATCCGAACATGAACTCTTTAGCACTCATTTCAACTAAAGGTTGTGAATTCGTATTCGTAATCAACAAATTCAAACCTAATCTAGAGAAATAATTGGAATCCTTCATGACGTTTGTAATACTCTGAAACAGAAGAAAAAATATATTCAAGGCAACGAACACATTTGCAAACCACTATCAGTTAATTAGGAAAATGTACAAGAATTAACAACAGCTTATTCATAGAAAAATTTCTAGATTCTTCTTTATGCCATGCAAATAACGTTACTTCGCGTAATATGTTGCTTAATTCTATATGTAACCAAAAAATTAGTAACTAATGCGTTACTTAAAACTGTTTATAAATTAATATTAATATGCTAGTCATGTGTTAATGAACACACTCTCGGCTGGATACGCATTTTCCTAGCATTCCGGTTTTTATGGCTAAAATTTACCTTCTTTAAGTTATCAGACAGTAAACGGTTTAAAGTGCAACACGTGAAAGAAACATTTTTAGAACTTTTAGCTATTTCACAATTTTGTAGATTCTTGCAATGTCACATCATAAATTTATCGACCATTAACTGAACAAATTTTACACCTTATAAATTTTTATGTGAAAATTCAATGTTTCTGAGAGTAATATTCAAATGCGAGTTTTTCACAGCAGGTATATAGCCAAAGATATTGCATGGTCATAATGATGATGATGGTCATTTTTAACTATTATAATTTTGAAATAACCATCTTAACCATTTTTCGTTTTATCCATTGAATTAATGTATCTATTGAATACAATAATAAAGTGTGTATTTATAATACATATAAAGTATATATCTATATATTCACGCTCCCATTTATCTATTATTTTCAGTACAAATAATTTTCCAAAATTTGTAGGAAGTATCTCATCCAATGTCAGAACAACCCTATCTGTAATGCGAGTATTAATTAACGTTATTGTTGCTCCTGTCCATATATCTCCGATTTTCGAGTCGCATATCTAATCTTCCTCATTACGAAACACGATATCCAATGTATGTTGAAGTTAATTAGCGATGATTTGTTATGGTATAAAATTTAACCGGGCATAATTTATCTCCGCGTATCGTCTTCTCACTTCGTTATACCGCTTCCATTTTCTTCTAGTATCAGGTTAAACGATGTATCGTTTGTATCCATTGCCGTGCAAGAGCTAACCATTTGCCTGAGCTATCGTGGTCTTGATTTTATACGAAACTTCATCGACGCTGGTGTAAATTTATCAGACGTTTATCGAATAATCTACAAGAGGAACTTGCACGACTTGAGCCAATGTTCCTGTTGATTGCATACATATGCATCAGCTGTACGAGTTTGTGTACGTGTTGCACGAGGATGCTCTTGGCAAATTGTTGTGGACTACCATTGATCGAATGGTGCTTTTAAGAAACAAGGGTTTCAACACGGTTTGTTTTATCACTCTTTTATTCAGTTATTTTTGAAGCACTGAATGCTTTTCAATTTTATCATTCTTTTGGTTTTGTTATTGCTAATTTTTGGGGGGGAATATTAGTAATTAGGGGGGTAGGTATAAGGGTGGTTTATGGATTATTATGGGGATTTCAGTACCACGTGTGAGTGATGGAAACCAAATTTGAAAATTGCCTAATATTCACAATTTTTTATATTTTAACATTTTAGTGATATTTTTCGAGTTCTCAATTTTCTAGCGTTTCATATTCTCAAATTTCTAAATTCTCAAATTTTCACTACTTCTAATTTAGGTATTACTAAACTTTTTAATATGTAAAGTCTTAAATTTCCAAATTTAAAAATTTTCAAGTTATAATTTTCTAAAGTTTTGTACTGTCAAATTTGTAAATTCTAAAACACTGAAATTTTTACATCCCTTAATTCTGATATTTTTAAATCTTTTAATATTCAAATTCCTACATTTCCAAATATAGAAACATTTAAGTGCTCAATTTCTATTTACTAATTTTAAGATCATTAAATTTGAAAGTTTCCAAAATTCTAACTACAGTTTCAAAATATTTTTTTCTACTCGATATATTGTTATTTTATTGTTAATTTTGAACGTATACTTCCATTATGAAACAATCCTACGATTCATCATAGTTACGGTGCTTTCTCAACACCGCGAACATGATGCACTCGTTAAGAATGTCTTCGTGCAATGAATGAAAATTTATTGTACTCATTGAACGCGTAGAAAACCGTGGTTTGCTTTTCTAGGGAAGCAAAATGATTCATACGGAATGTTTGGTTAAATACCTTTCTACGATTCAGGGAATTTTCGATGAATGAATATTGTACGCCCTTCAATGATTTATTTTAATACGTATTATTCGATCTCTGCCTTTAATTATACGCTGAAATATCTGGTTGTGGTTTTCATTTATACGATTCCAGGAATAAATTTTTAATCAAAATAAGCGATAAGTCCAGTTATTTATCAGGAAGTTGAAAAATTTACTAAAATAGCTGATTGCTAATTTTTTAAATATCCAAATTTCTGAATTTCTGAGTTTCTGAGTTTCTGGGTTTCTGGGCTTCTGAGTTTCTGAATTTCTAAATTTTCAAATTTCTAAATTCTCAAGTTTCCAAATTTTCAAATTTCCAAATTTCTAAATTTCCAAATTCTCAAGTTTCCAAATTTTCAAGTTTCCAAATTCTCAGGTTTCCAAATTCTCAAATTTCTGAATTCTCAAGTTTCCAAATTCTCAAATTTCCAAATTCTCAAATTTCCGAATTCTCAAGTTTCCAAATTCTCAAATTTCCAAATTCTTAAATTTCCAAATTCTCAAGTCTCCAAATTCCCAAGTTTCCAAATTCTCAAGTTTTCAAATTCTTAAGTTTCCAAATTCCCAAGTTTCCAAATTCTCAAGTTTCCAAATTCTCAAATTTCCAAATTCTCAAGTTTCCGAATTCTCAAATTTCCGAATTCTCAAATTTCCGAATTCTCTAGTTTTCAAATTCTCTAGTTTCCAAATTCTCAAGTTTCCAAATTCTCAAATTTCCAAATTCTCAAGTTTCCGAATTCTCAAATTTCCGAATTCTCAAATTTCCAAATTCTCTAGTTTTCAAATTCTCTAGTTTCCAAATTCTCAAGTTTCCAAATTCTCAAATTTCCAAATTCTCAAGTTTCCGAATTCTCAAATTTCCGAATTCTCAAATTTCCAAATTCTCTAGTTTTCAAATTCTCTAGTTTTCAAATTCTCTAGTTTCCAAATTCTCAAATTTCCAAAGTTTCAAGTTTCCAAATTCTCAAATTTCCAAATTCTCAAATTTTCAAATTCTCAAGTGTCTAATTTCTCAAATTTCCGAATTTCTATATTTCCAAATTACCAAATTGCTAATTTTCCAAATTTCCAAATTTCCAAATTTCCAAATTTCCAATTTTCCAAATTTCTAAATATCTAAATTACTAAGTCTTTAATTTCCATCTTCGAAACTTTCAAATGACCAAGTTCGCTTCCAAATTATTGAATCTTGAATCAAACTTGAAATAATAAATTCAAAATAGCACAGTATATTGTGCGTTATGCTTAATCAATAATTCAAAAGCAGTATAATCAATACTTTTACCAATTAATTTCTTTATCATTCGGTCAACAAAATGCAGAACTTAGCACAACTGCCTGATTTTCCTACAATAACTTCGCCAGTTATTCCCCGCTCCATGTTTTTCCTCTGAACAAGAAACGAATTTATAAAGAAAAAATGAATTTAAATGCCAAGAAGTTGTTTCAAGTGCGTGGACGGATATCATTCAGATTGAATTTACGTCACAAGTGATCACTATTAATCGAAGAGCTCAAGGTTCACAGACGCAGGTGATTATAAGTCAACTGGAGCAAAAAAGAGCGGATATGCAAATTAATGATCTGATTCCGTTTGTGTGTGAGCGAGAAGATAGTAAACTAATAATAATTAACTGGATTGTGCGATGACGAACGATTTGATGCATCGCCTTGTAATTGTCTATAATTCTCATTTCCATGAAAAGATGTAATCTTATGTTATAACCATATATTACAGTCATGTTTTTCAAACTTTATTGCTTGTTCGATCGAGATATATTATTTATGAAGATTTGTTGTGTTTCCGATTAATTTTGCATTCTATGATTTTTGCAATAGTGTAACAGGAGAGATTTTTTTAGAAGCGTTAATTAATAGCAAATTAGTATATCTGTTTCCACACGTTGTTTGCAACATTGAAGCAAATGAAAAGTTTATTAGGTTGTATTTTTATTTTTCACTTGCATCTCATCACGCACTCGTTCTTCAGGCGTGAACAATTTTACTGGAATTTTTAATACACTGCTTGATTTACTAATTTGGAATTCAAGTACGATTATATTTTGCATATTAATATCGCAGCTGTAATTAGTTCTGATTGACACACTTGACAAATTATATTGCAAGGGGTTAATAAACTGTAACCTTATATTGTCATAATATTTTATGCTATTTATTTTTTATTTTGAGCAGTTACTAGTAATGATTGCATCATATCAATTAACAGTGTTTTCATAAGAAGATGCAATTCTATCTTACGATCATGTTTTTTATACTTCGATTGAAATGCATTATTATTTATGAAAATTAAATAGGCTTTTAACGTCTGTGATTAATTCTGCGTTGCATAAGTTTTGCAACATTGTAACACCAGACACATTTTTTGTCTTTTAACACCGATAATGAAAGTAATAACAAATATTATTTTACATTGTAAAAGTAGTCATTTGTAATATGCATGTATGTATAAATAAATTTGTAATATTTACGTTTGCAACACTTACCATAAATTTAAATTAATTTCAATAATTCAAGTAAAATAGTTTGCGTCAGAATTTGTATTAAGATACTAAATTAGTGAAATGTAAATTGTGTATTATTTTGCGTAGAATTTTTGCAACACGTAAGGAGATACAGAAGATATTTTGTAATGGTGAAATGATTCGGATTCAACGCGGAATTATTGTTGATGAAAGGAAAAGGAGAAAACCGGTATGAAATTAAGATTTCGTACGCGAAAATTGTATGCTGTGATCATGGATTTTGCAATAGCTGATCATTGCCCGAAACATAGGTTACTAGTATTTGGGACTCTTTTTATGGCGTGGAACACCTTTCACGTACCACGCAGTCGATTGCAATATTTAATCTATGGGAAAAGCTCGTGAATTGCAAATATCATAACATAGTGAAATTCCAAAGTTTGAAAATTCTGAGCACACCAAATCCTAAAATTCTGAAATTTCAACCTCAAAGACTCGAAATTCCAAATCTAAAAATTTGGAAATTTCCAACTTTCTAAGTCCTAAAATTTCAAACCTCAAAATCCTAAAATTCTATCTCTTCAAGTCCCAAAATTTCAAACTTCAAACCCCTAAAATTCTATTTCTCCAAGTCCCAAAATTTCTAACTTCAAAACCCTAAAATTTTAAATTCTCCAAGCCCCAAAATTTCAAACTTCAAACCCCTAAAATTTCAAACTCTCAAAGTCCCAAAATTTCTAACTTCAAAACCCTAAAATTTTAAATTCTCCAAGCCCCAAAATTTCAAACTTCAAACCCCTAAAATTTCAAACTCTCAAAGTCCCAAAATTTCAAACTTCAAACCCCTAAAATTTCAAACTCTCAAAGTCCCAAAATTCCAAATCCTAAAATCTCAGAATCTGAAATTCCCAAATCCCAAAATGTAAAAATGCCAAATTACCTACAAACTGATTATTATTTGACTAATTTAATGGAACACGAATACACTGAACGCCATCCTGACAGCATTGCCATTTAAAGTACCATCTTTGATAGATCATTAACCCCATTGGCAATCGTTCAATACTTACAACCGAAGCATGTATCGACACATTGTCACTTATTGTTCTATTTCTAACTAACACATTGTTAAATAACTTTTTTGAAGAAACCCTTTGATATTCCTCTCGCGTTCCGTGTGCAACTGTTTATCGTCGAAACACATATACATGTACATATAAATTATCGACATTAATTGAGCATCTTATGCGCTCATTAACACATCGTTCGATTAGATATTATTTGAATGTATATGTATATCTTTCATTAAAATGCAGACATATTCATAGAGTTATTTTATCGCAGTTACTTTTTTTGTCTGATGATGTTGATCGAAGTCATTGATGTATTTACGTTTAATATGTCATATTATACATAATAAAAGTTATGACCACGCTAATTATTACATCGTTAATTAATTTTATCTTATCTTGTTATTAATTATTTTCGTTTGGTATTTTTAGAGATTAGAGTCACGTGTTTTATCTCCGATATTAGTTTTTGCGGATATTGTTAATTAATTTGTAATTAAATTGATTGTCCCTGGTTCGAATATTTGAGAATTTCGAAATTTTCATCTGTTTATTTGTAAATTTTCTAAATGAATTTGAGACGTTAAATCGAATTTCAGTTAAATTTGGAAGGTTGGACATTTGAGAATCCAAAAAATGAAAAATTTGAAAATTTGCAAATACAGAAATTTAAAAATTAAAAAGATTTTGGAAACCAGAACATTTTTGAATCCGACATTTTTGAAAATTAGATTATTTCTAAATTATTTAATTCCAAAATGTCCTCACTAATGTTAAAAAACGTATGATTAAACACGACGATACCAATTTTAGATAAAAAATGGTTCATCAGCCAGCGCTTGAAAATACGCTGTTCTTTTCTTGGAATGTGATTTATACGTGGACATAAACGAAACGAGATTCGTGTACGCTTTAAGGATCATTTTAAATCCGCTGGGTCGCATACTCCATTTAATAAAAACACTGGGTTCGTTCACTCGAGGGTATTGTCCTCGCTACGATTTAGCTTGCATACATATTTATTAATGTTGCAAAATATCTTGGGAGAATTGACTAAGAGTTTGTCATTTTTTTTATGTCTTTTTTTATGAGTTCCTTGACATCGGTGAATTTATCTGTTGTGAATTGAAAGAACACTGAATTCAAACTTGTTTCACGCAAATAAAATATTATTGTGAAAAACCACATGCAACGAAATTATTGCACTTTGTTTAATTGGAGATCCTAATTAATTATGTAGATCATTCGTATACTTCTTTTTCAATAAAATTTTAATTTAACATTTATTTATTTAATTAAAATTTATTTATTTATTTAAAATTATTTATTTAACATTAGCACAGTATCATAATAAAATATGTACAAATTTTTCTAAATCCTTCATGTTGAAATAAATTGAAAAAATAATGTCTTTTTTTTAAAATTAATACTTATTGCTAAAATTCTTTTTAACTTCCTTCCTATCATTTATTCCAATATTTCTCATCTGTAATATCGCCCGCAGTAAAATCGATAGTCACTTAATTATCGAGAGATAAACATACTAGATCACGTAAAAAACGCTTTTCAAGTCTTTTAATTAATCGAAAGACTCAAAACAGCAATTAAATAAAAAAGTGGACAGTATTTGATGCAGTAATGGAAGTTTGCAATACACGAACTGTAGTTAATTTTTTGTACGATACATTACGTTCTCGAAGGAAGAAAATTGATAATCGGAATGTATCTCAGAACATATTGCAATTGTAACATTTTCACTTACCAATAAAGCGATGTTTGGTAGTATTGCTAGATCTTCTTCCTTTCCACCGCTCATTTCCGGTACATACGTTAAGGGATGGCGAGGAAACGTCGTTACAGTGCCATTGTTGTTGAATGTCACATCTGCATGTTCGATCACCTCCCTGAAATTTCATACAAATTATTCGTTAAAAATCAATAAGTACTAAATCAATAAGTATTGAATAAGTATCCAATACATTTATCCAATTCATTCAAATCAATCATGCTTCAAACGAAGTAATTCATTCTTGTAATTTACACAGTGCTGATTTTCGTTCCAACAGTTCAATTTAATAGTCAAGAAGTCAGGTTCAAAAGTCAGGACATTTAGGTAAAATTTTACGTAAAGATTGGAAAATTTTAAACATCTCAGAAAAATGGGACGTCCTAATTCTATAACTAATACACACTGTAAATGAATAAATGAATAAATTAAATTTTTGCTAAGTAAAATCTTGTTCAGAATGATGTCCTCTATCACCCCTTTCAGGGAGTAACACTAATTACGAGACATCTTGTATATAATAATTGCCAATGAATAAATGACTAAATTATATTTAACAATTGCAAATATATGAATACATTATAACAATAATTGCAAATGAACAAATTAAATATAATAATTCCAGAAGAATGAATTGCACAATCATCAAAATGGACTTTAATTAATCTCCGACATTCTAAAATCGTTCTGTACATCAAAATGCAAATTCTAACCCCTAGTGTTTTAAACGATGTTTATCTTCTAAGTTTGCAAATAGCACTTAAGCTATAAATGTCCACACACTAATTATTTCGTAACCGACTCCTCGATAAGATGCGACAGACATTATCAGTAAAACTCATCGAAATACATTAATGTTATCGAGGTATCAATCGATTAATTAACATGTACTCGTACCTGTAAGTGTACGGACCAATTTCCTGGAAGCGTAACTTGCTCGCTATACCGGACATGTATTCGTCGCGATTCGTTATGTTGAACAAATAGACTTTCAAGTATAGTTCGACATCGGGTTTCCGCCATAATTCAAATATTTCGCCTCCTTCGCTGAATATCACCTTCAATTTGAAAAGCAGATCGTACGGCTGGAGTACGAAGAGAATGCAACCAGTGGCGAGTCCGAGCGAGCCCAACGTCATCAGCATGAAAATACCTGCACGCAGTAAGAGATAAAAAGTGAGTATGCGATGCACGTGATTAAATGTACGAAATATTTGATTAGCACGTCACGCATGCATGGTGTTTTTAAGGAATATGACAATACAAGAAAAATGAAATTTTAATATTGGTAGTTGGGGAAATTGCAAAGACATAAATTTAGGAAATATGGGAATTTAGAGGATTTAGGGAATTTGAGAAATTTGAAGATTTGGATAATGTACGGGATTTAGGGAATTTGAGATATGAAATTGTGAGAATTTGGCGATTTAGGGATATGGGGGTTGGAAAATTTGGGGATTTAGGGATTTGGGAGTTGAAAAATTGGGATGTAAGAAATTTGGGATTTGAGAAATTTAGGATTTGTGAAATTTGGGACTTGAGAAATTTGGGATTTGTGAAATTTAGGACTTGAGAAATTTGGGATTTGGGAAATTTGGGATCTGCGAAATTTGGGATTTGGGAAGTTTGGGACTTGGGAAATTTGGGAATTGAGAAATTTGGAACTTAGGAAATTTGGAACTTGAGAAATTTGGGACTTGGGAAGTTTGGGACTTGGGAAGTTTGGGACTTGGGAAGTTTGGGACTTGGGAAGTTTGGGACTTGGGAAGTTTGGGACTTGGGAAGTTTGGGACTTGGGAAGTTTGGGACTTGGGAAGTTTGGGACTTGGGAAATTTGGGACTTGGGAAATTTGGAACTTGGGTAATTTGGGGTTTAGAAATTTAATCCCTTACACAAAGGATAACTTTCCAATTGATTTAAAAATATAATTCTTTTGAAAATATAATAAAGAAGAAATTTATGAAGCAGTAACTCGAGATGTCTGATACTGCAAATATTAAAACATTAATAAATTATTACAATCCAACAGTATCAGTATAATCCTGGTCCAAACTAGACCCCACTGTCCCTCATAATCACACCTCCTACATTAATTAGAGCACTATATCCAAATTTAAATTTCTATTCAAACACAAATCCTCAGAATATACTAAACGATTTGCCCCAAGATCATTAAGAAAACATTTTCTTCCGATAATCTCGCGTCTATAAATACACACATCAGATAAAGTCGGTTACTTCACATATTTACCATCATTAAAGTTTCCAATAAAAGTCCCGTATATTTTATCTGTCAATAAATTCGATCATACAGCTGGTTCACGATTCACTACACGTGACACTATTCGAAAGTTTTCCATTTTACGCGATTCGAAATATTACAAAACAATTTATCGTGGAAAACAGGCAAACGCATTACGTCGACAGATCGATCAAGGCGTAACGCTTGTTTATTTCTTATCGAATGATCGACAACGCATTAATGATCTCGATTGCAAATTTAATGATTGTCCGGAACTCTTGCACGCCTCGATTGCGTAATAGAATGATGCTCTACTTTTCTACGCTTATTTCCATTTTTTCCATTCTTTTTTTTTGCTTCGAATCGGGCAACCTTCTAATTTATACGTATCAAATTATACCGCGAAGTTTGATACTTCCGACGTTCTTTGGAAATATTGCGTGTCGCGAATGATTCGTTAGATTTGCATGAGACATACTTGGAATACGTGGGAATTCCGGTTTACTCTGAAATTCTTCCTTTATCTTATTATACATGTTCTCGGTCGAAAATCGTTTGATGAATTTTAAAAGAACACGTCACGACACTCAAGGAAAACGCGGACGTACGACGTTATGCTGGTCTTTAAAATACTCGATCACGCGATCATCCCCGAACGAATATCATTTTTGTTCAATTTTACTGACACACCGACCTCGGTTTTTAAATAAAACGGAAGTCGCAGTTATTCTCAATGGTCGATACTTTCAACTATGCTTCGAATGTCAAGGTACTATAAGTTGGTGCTGTTAGTATTAACAAGAACATGTTTCGTTAACACCAAACATATAATGTGTATTTATTTTGAAATTAAAAATGAATAAACAAACAACAAAACATAAATTAGTACAAACATTAATTCTTTATTTTGATGAAAATCAACTCTGATTTCAAAGAATGTATTTTAATAAAATGTGTATCTTATAATAAGAAAATGGTGGAGCGGTCATTTGGCTTGGTAGTTTTAGTGTTAAAAAATGGATGTATTTGAGTTAATCATTTCGTATATCTTCTGAGTTGTTCGATGTAAATTATGAACCACAGTTAAGATACAATTGAAATGAATAATTATTAGAAACGTTGTTCTATCTGAATGTCTTGGATATTCTTTTCATACACAAAAAGATGCGACAATATTCAACTCTCGACAATAATTGAAATAATGGAAACATCTGTGAGATCTAAATATATTTAGAGTTAAACATTATCTTGTTGTAAACAAGGTTACGCTCTACTGATTATGTCAGCGAAATGTCAAACAAAAATCTTCCTAAAAATCATGAAAACATCGATTAGCTCGGAAACGAGACACAACTATCTTAAGAATACATTTAAATAATTCGATAGGCAGGAAATTAAGAGGTACTTTGTATACTTTGTTGTTCCGCATAAATTTCTAATAAAGGTTTCTAGGATAGCACTTTAGATCAGTGTTTCTCAACCTTGTTTTAATCTAATGGATTTGTGATATCTCAAAAATATTTGTAACATATTTGTTTAAGTTTAAAATCACTGAAATCTTGATATCATCGAGTGCAGGGAAAATGTATATTTTTTGACAAAATGAAATGCGACCTTGTCATTGGATTAACATTTAACCCAATCTTATTAACTTGAGTAACATTTAATGTCTACTACAATTTTAACACTACAATTTGAATTATTAGAAATTAATAGTGGATCATAAATCGAAAAACTCTGTTTTCGAGCGTCAGAAAGTAATTCGAACAGAATTGTACGAAGAAGAAAATCGATAGAGCTTATCGACGCACGATAATTAATCGAGTGGACATTAAATTCATTCGTTAACGCAGCGTTTACGTGTTCTCGCACGATGTTGATCCTTGACGGAATAAATTTATTGCGACATGTTGCGTATCACTGCGATTCGCTGTTATTTATTGACGCGTACGAGAAGAATCACGAAAAACCTTGGATCTCTTTTGAGATTAGGTATGAAGGTTCTTGATGTTGGATTCTGCGTAATTTTCTATTATTGTTACGGTACTTTTTATGAAATTTGCTACGGTTGGAAAAAACACAGAGTGAACGGTTCTTTAACGAACGACTCGGAGACTTCAATGCTGGGTAATGTCGATGTGACAGACAGAGATAAAGTATTTGTACGACACAAAGTAGCGAATTGTTAATTTTATTCGTTGGAACTTTTCCACGGATCTAGAGCGTTTAAATCAACGCGGGAAATCAAAGGAATTTATTTTATGGAATAGAGAACTTGAAAATTGTGCGTGATCTATTGTAGCCATTACTGGTCTTATGAGCTCTTACAGCACTTTCAGCACTCTTTTAATTTATTATACTACGTAATAATTGTCTACTGTAATAATTTATTACAATAATATTTAGTATTTATAATAAAAATTTCTTTCTGCAAAGTATAATATATAACATAATGCATAGTCTTTACAATTTATCCTTCAATGAATGACTACGTAAACGTGAGATATTGTGAATATATTGAATTCCTATAAACGTATTTATACATCACGTGAAGAACGTGAAGAACGTGAAGCAGTTGATAAAACAGTAATTACGTGAATTAATAAAGCACATAATACTTTAGCAGTTATAGAAATTATTGCGTCAATTTCACTCGTTTCATAAATAATAAATTATTTGAATAAAATAAAAATTTTAACTTAATATAAATTAATGTAAAATTTGTAAACTTATTTATATCCTTGAATTCAGACAATGTAAAAATTCCTATCAAAATATACTTATTTATCACTCAATCATTACCGTTAAATATTACGGGTAATAAGTTTAAATGGCGTAACCGAGCTGCAATAGACTAAAACTATCTGTTAAAAAAGTTGCAAAGATTTAGAGCGTATAAATACCGAACATCCGAGTGATGCTTCACACGCGAGCTGCTTGAAAATTAGAAATCTTTAGTTTTAGATATGTTAGAAACTAAACCCACTGCAATCAAATCTGCAATTAATTTTACATATTGAAATCAGTGCAGAAACTTGGAGAAGTTATGTAACCTAAAAAAATTTTAGCTCACAATTACTGTTAATTGCACATACCAAATTTTCAGCCATAGACGTTCTTTTTGTTCTAAAAAGAATTTTTCATTCGTTATTTGTATATCAAATTTGTGTACTCAGTTAGTAAAAAATTTTAGTTCAGTTATGAAAATTCCAAAGTTATTAATGATAGATACTGAGAGATTTACTCAGCGTGTAACATGTAAGCTATTTGTAAATCAGACATGTTCAGCGATAGTAACGAGTGAAATTTGAACTAGTTCGATGATCATTAATCCTATGCTTTTAGGTGGATGTGGAGCGTTGAAATCAACGTGGAAGATCAAGAGAATTTGCAGTTTATAGAACACACGGAAGAAAGTTGCAAACCATAAATCGTTAATGGTAAGAGAACG
Organism: Megachile rotundata; assembly: GCF_050947335.1. Classification (NCBI taxonomy): domain Eukaryota; kingdom Metazoa; phylum Arthropoda; class Insecta; order Hymenoptera; family Megachilidae; genus Megachile; species Megachile rotundata. Next base: position 10,567,790 of record NC_134983.1, read on the forward strand.
TTTATGGAGATACAAAGAGATGCGATACAAAGATACGTGTGGGAGACAGCAGCTCATTAACCTTTTCATTTTGACAGTATTCGATTGAAAACTACATGAATGTGCACTTACATTTGAATTTATTAGCGAAGAATTTATTGACTTCTTTTTCACGCATGTTTGAATCATCTATTAAACACTCATTCTGCAAACATGATTCTTAAAGAGGAACTGTGTGAATCCCAGCGTTAGAGTACCGTGGCCATCCCCTTTTAATCACGTTGAAAATTGAAAATTTCTGAGTTAATTTGAAGATTTCTAAATCAGTTTGTACACCGTGATGATATGATGTTACGCTTTTAGCATACGTAAAAGTCCGTACTTGCTCAACGGGCCATATAATGGGATCCACATAGCGAAGTACAATGTATATTGAATTCGTGGTGTGACTAATAATTTGTATAACAGTCAACGTGATAATAGTGGCTATGATTCTTGCTTAATAGTTCATTTTACAGAAGAGATCACTCTTGACGAAAAACTGTAACACAACATGTAACACAACTTTAATTAAGCTCATGTACGGGAAAAATAAAGGTCAGAAATTTTTAGAGCTCTTAAACTTAAGACAATGATACACATTAATAGATTCAAAGACAAAATTGAAAGATTCAGTATTACGAATATCAGTACTAATGTCTTATCTATAATCCGTGTTTAGTGCGCTTGACTACGTCAGTTTTTATTGTGACGGTCATATGTGACTAGCGTTGCAAATTCAGCTAGAGAAAACAAAGGAAAAAATATTTGAAGGTTCTTAACGTTAACAAAGATACACGCTAACAGATTAAAAGAAATTGGAAGTATCCTTGTTCTCAATAATCCGTGTAACGTGTCTGATCACAAATGTTTCCCTACGGCGGTCAACGTGTTAGTTTTACATATTTAAATCTTTTGTACAAATCTGACCATTTAGATTCTTCAGATTCTGACTTTGTCCAGGTAAATAAAATCAATCCACAATACACGTACGTAATTGTACTATATTCATACGTCACCAACGATTCATCAAGAAACGATGGACGTATAACTGATTGCTTTGGTAACCGTTAAGTAATCTTGTCGTAGATGATGAGGAATACAAATGGTGGCGCGGAAATAGAGTCGCAGACATCGTGCGAAGGTCGAATGATGACTTTTATCGTACACAGTAATTTTGTCGTTGTTAAAACAATGGGATTCGTGACACATGTGTTTCAGACCCGGTTGTGTTTTGCATGAAACGCATGACAATCTTTTGGATTCGTTGAGTAGAAACTATGCGAATATCATAGCGTTATCAGCTTGTTATAGCAGTTTATACACGCGAACGTTGTTATTACGTGTAATTGGCAAAATGAACGTGTTGAAAGCACGATGAAGAGATTGTTAAATATGCAACGAAGCCAACAGTTGCTTTTTATGTGTCAGCATTGTACACGGACCCTACGGCGGAGAAAAACTGCTTGTTAATTATACGGATACCTTAATGCATTTCTTGAAAAAGTGTTTAATGACATTCTGGTAGCTTCTAGATTAATTTCAGGTTGTGTTTACTAGAAGATTCGTTGTTATTCCTCGGTGTTTATACTGTCTTTTTTATCTACAACTTCTCTCTCATATATGTAACTTCAATCTCTGTTCTGTTTATAATATTCGTAATTTATTTGTAATATTTGTATCTAAATTATTTAAATTAAATTTGTATATCATGTAATATATTTAACTTATTTAATATACATATATTATATTTAGAAATCTATTGATTATATTGATAATACAGTATGTTCATACAGTTTTGCATTCATAAAAAAAAAATTGTAATAAACCTTGTAATATAAGAGAAAAAACTTGAGAGACAGATATTGCTCACTTAAATAATTGTAGTGTTAAGAATTTAATAACTTGAAAACATGAAAACATGAAGATATGAAAATTTCTCAAGCGTAAACTTCTTGAAATTTTCAAAAGATCTCAATAAAAACCCCATATTGTTTTTGAAGCGTCAAAGTGATGTCGAGGTTGGGTTCAACAGGTGAATGCTAAAGGCAGGGGCTTCGAAGCTTAGCCACGTGTTTGTAAGTTTCGTAGAGACGATCGTTTTGCTCTTGACTATTGCAAGATTGCTGGCAGTACGGCACGGTGTGGCAATAATTTTCCGGCGGCAATCGGGACACGACTGTAAATGTGTCATTCAATAGAAAGTGCATATATGACCTGTCGTTATATTTTATATCCACTGATTAACTGCACCTTTATGGATGTATTGTCGAAACACGAGTTTCAATGTACGGAACCGGAAATTATGAAATATTGGAAAACATCTTCCGATTGTTTCTCGTAATCGATGGAGACTAGATACTGATACATGAATTATCTCTGATCTCCGTTTAATGAATCTATCATTGTTTTGTATAATTAATGTAGCAACATTTATTGTAATTATCGGTGATCAAATAATTCAAGTCAATTATCGGAAGGCAAGATGAACTTTTGAGAAAAATATAAAGTGACACATTAAGAGATTTGTAGACTTTATAACCTATGTGATGTCTAACCACATATGTTAATTTTCACTGCGGCAGTCAATGTATTAATATTTCACTAACAAAGTATAATCATACATTCATTAGAATCATAATAGTAGTTATTATTAATGAGCTCAAGAGATCGTATGATTAATGTATTTCAAATACATGTATAAATGAGTAAAAGTATTTCAAACTTACAGCACCACGTGTGGCCACCTCTCTAATATAAAAATATTCGACTCTTCCGAAAAGTGCTAATATTCAATTATTTTCAAATATTGCAATTGTATAAACCTTTCATCAATTTCTCAGAAAATGTAGTAATGAAAGTGGCATAATGAAACAATATAATAATAGTAAATAAAGTTAAAGTAAAATGACTCCTAACCTCAAACACAAGAATACAAGAATAATAATGAGACATTATAAACCTTCAAATAATTGCAACACTAAAGAATTCAGGAAGAACTCAACAAGCAAATGAAGAATAAGTGAAGCTGGTTTAGATTAACAAGTATCAATAAACTAGTGTCATTCGAATGCATATCTTAAGATAAGCTCTCATTTTTATTCTCGAACGCAACATCGATAAAGCTATTCATTGACCGCTACATTGTGGCAATCGACTAGTACTTTATGCACAATACAAGCAATTTATTCCGAAGCTGTCAGGGGTTGATGACTCTGTGCGACTCGTTTACCATACACCGTGGCGCAGTATCAACCGTGTTCAGTTCGGCAGTTTGTGGATTTTTTCAATAGCCGCGACTCACGAAATTGCATCATGTAAATAAACGCAGACAGAGAGGAACGAGCACGTGCGTATCTTTTGCATAATCGCAGACACGGCGTGGCCTTTTAAGAGGTGAGGGCAACCATTCGCGGAATGTCAATTTCAAACGAGACGGCTACTTGCTCGGATAATAAGGTGACATTTTCGTGGTGAATGGCACCCGTTCATGTTTGTCTTCGTTTAAGTTTGCACTAGTAAATAGTACATTTTTATCGCGACGTTTTGCATCACTTCTCTCTTTCTTTGCGTTTGTTGCGAGATTCGCAGAATCACGTGTTCTCACACTTATTTTCTCGGTAATTCTTTTTGCTCATTTTTTCAAAGAACACTTAGCTTCAGATGAAATTTTTTACATATGTTTACGTGCGAACTCTTACGTTGTTACGAGCGATGTTATCAAATTTTTCATAGAAAAGCCTTGAATTTGAAAAAACATTGATCTAGGGAAAGTTCTTTCTTTTTGCATTGCAGATGAGTTCACAGACTCTCATGTATTACGACAAAAGAACATCAGTAGTCAATATATGGAAATGCCAATACAATACACCTATTTGAAAATGTATATAATCTTCTATTATCTCAAGTGTTTGTGTCGCAAAGAAAATTTGTTTGCACCTATCAATTTACATAAATGGTGTTTTTTAAATAGTATGTACAGTACTGAAATAGAACTAAATACTATCTGTAGCGAGCTATTTATAAAGCAACAAGAATAATTTACATGAATGAATGAATGATTACTGTAAAGTGGAAGGTATCATTTTGTGAAAAACAAAAGCAGTCGTAAAATTATAGAAAGTAGTAATGAATGAGGATAAACGGTAGGCGTTTATCTTGGTACATAATAGTGCTGCTTTAGAGTTGTGAAATACTTGCGTAATGACAGTTTACGAGAGTAATTTTGTCCTCGTTCCATTGTTTCGTAAGCGGAGATTGATTGAAATTCCCTCTAATTATTCCACGCTTTTCGCTGTTTATCATTTTTATTCCTTTCATGACACTATTTCTCATTCCAGGCAATTGCTATTTTTAATTGCTTTATCAATTGACCTTAATTAGAAAATCGTTTAATCATTCGATACTTCTTTCTGCTTATCATTCGCATTGTTTTTGCTTAATACGGTGTCTACGTTTCTTCTGGATAATTAGGTTACTGTTATAAATTATTTTATTTGGAATTTTCAAATTACATTTTTAAATTCGCTATTTGTAATTTCTAAATTTTTTAATTTTATAGTTCGTGATTTTTCAACTCTCTCAATTCAGTAATTTACAAATTTTACAATTTGGAAAGTTTCGATGTTTTCACGTAAATTTGAAAATTTATATTTTATAAATTTATGCATTCATTATCCCATGTTCTTCAATATTAATTATTCTTGTTATTCTTCATGTTACAATGTTTAATACAACTTCTTAATAATGAATTTACAAAAGCTGACTGTTCCATAACCTATGTCTCTAATTATTAGTGCTTCTCACTATTTATCATCAAACTGTCTTCGAGTTTCAATGTTCATTAACCTGTAATATATCACGTCTATTCAATAGGACGATAAAATTTCAGCTACAAACGAGACACAAATCACGATGGTCCTTTGCGCAGGTAAATAAATTAAAGTTTCCCATGGTGGTTCGTGGAATTAGCATTCCAATGGGCGCACCAAATGCCAACGACGAAAGATCAAATTATAAAGTTTCACTTTGACATTTTCATATGGGCATATCCTGTACGAATATTTAGTACACAAGTACAGTGTTGTAAAAAAGTATACATTAGCAGCTTTTCTATAGAACGACAAATATTTATCTATTTCTAATAAACCTAACGTAACTCATTCTCAATAAATTTAGAAATAAATGTATCAATGAATTTTCTTTTAATAAATTTTTTGTAATGAATTTTTTTACATATGCTGTTGTATCAAGTACATTATCGAATACTAAAATTAATCTAAAAATTATAATTTTTATATAATGCAAATTTGTTCCCTTTTGTGGCGTTGTATATTTAGCAAGGAAGTGTAATCTTGATAAGAAATATACGGTATTTCGTGATTAATGAGATTATTCACGAACAAACTCATTACAAACTGAAATATCGTTTACTTCCTTCATTACCGTAAAATAAAGAATGTTTCGAAAGTTTTTTTCACGTTGCTAGATCAAGCTCTTGAGATAGATAGCGCTTAATTTATATGTATCTTTGTAAAGAACAATTAACGGGACTTAAAGGACCGGTTTGTCGATTCCACTAAACGTTGATTGAATTATCGAAGAAAAAAATAACAGTTAGCAGTAAATTAGACACATGTATCATCATTACAGATCAGCGCTCACGTACATTTTTACGACATTTCCGTTGATTGATTAGAATTATGGGTCTCTGATCAAATTTGACTTTTAAATTATTTCCATCAGTCAGTGTCTAAATCTACAAATTTAGAGGATTGCTAACTTTCAAATTTTTGAATTTTTCAAGGATTGAAAATTCTTAAATTTTCCAAATTTCTAAGTTTACAAGTTTCCAAGGTTAGAAGTCATTGAATTGCCTAAATTTTCAAATTTTTATATTTCCACATTCTTAAGTTTCCAAATTTCCATCTCCCCAAATCTCTAAATCCCCAGGTTTCTGACTCTCCAAATTTTGAAGCTTCCAAATCCTTACATTTCCCAATTTTCTAAATCTCCAAGTTCCCAAATTTCCAAATCCTACATTTCCCAAATTTCCACCTCCCCAAATCTCCAAATCATCAAATTCGCAACTATCCATAATCCCAAATTTTATCTTTACACCGTTTCACTCTATTATATCACCGTATAACTTTATTAGTCCGTATATCTCAAAACTTGGAGCATTTACGGTAAAAAGATCAGGATTCTGAGTGACTGGTTTTTGAACAAAAAGTATGGAAAAAAAGCTATTAAAAAAGCTATTAGAACATGGAAACCAAAACGAAAGAAACAAGACTATTACCTAAACATCTACCATCTAATGATCATGCTTTTATTTTGCAATTTACGTTCTAATTCAGACAGTACCTATATTTTTATGTTACTCTTTACATGCGAGAAAATTACGGATTGCAACTTCGCATTGTATCTACCAGTTACCTGAACTGGTTTCTTGAAACTACAAAAACTGCACAAAACGATGTTCTTCCTTGGAGATCGCTTGACTCAACTATGAATTATAGAGCTTTCAGCGCGAATAAAGTAACCTAGTCTCTACAGTTCATTTATATAGAATCAACACAAATTAATTTACATAACATTGATAGATTGTTGTGAGTTACAAATGACAATTTGCTTAAAAAAGGAATCACTGTACCGTTTAAATATTTCTCGATAAATCTCCTGTTGTGGAATACTAATTATGCAAATTGGATGCGACATACATCGATCATGGTTCAAGTTCTATCTACAGTTCATGAAAGTATTTCCCAGCCTTGTTCAAACAGGTCTTAGACGGGTTCGCATAAGGGAAGTCTGGAAACTTCTGATAGCTCGATTTTGTTGCTCTGCCACGGCGAACCGGTTCCATCGATGTATCCGGTTGTTTTTGCAAAATGTTTTCAATGTCATTTCCGTGTAATGAAAAATTACCTTCAGGGTACGTTATTTTGTACGGCCTTCACTTTTTAATTTTTGACCGTAAACTTGGTAATCGTGTAAGATGATACTGTATACTGATGTCAACCCATGAGTTAGGGCGTGAAGAGGTGTTTAGAAGAGGCAATTCGTCAGAATAGAAAAATGGAGTTCATTTCACGATATGTGTGCCGTTTAGTTTAAGAATCACGTTTTCTCGAATTCTATACGAATGCACTTTCAGTTTTATTTACTGATATCTCATGCGTTACATCGTCCAGAAATACGTACAAAAATACAACTGATAAGGCATAACAGTCGATGTACCGATGTCAACCTATGAGTTGGTGCGTGAAGAGGTGTTTAGAAGAACTACTAGAATTTTTTAATTTTTGACCGTAAACTTGGTAATCGTGTAAGACGATACTATATACCGATGTCAATCCATGAGTTGGCGCGTGAAGAGGTATTTAGAAGAGCTACAATTGGTCAGAATAGAAAATGGACGCCTCACACGTATTTTCGGTAATATTGGCTCGAGTGATCGCAATTAGCCGAAAAACAATGACAGGCAAACACGAGAGTGAGATAGTGCGAATTGCGTGATGCAGTTGTTATTGTCATTATTCTTATTTGTTGAAATGTAACGCTGGAAGTGTTTACGGTGGAGCTTCTTTTACTTTGGGTCACGCGTCAACTCATGGGTTGACAACTGTAACTTGTTGGTGCTCGATCGAGATATTTATGAACTCGGTTCGAATGCTTTGCACTTTTAAAGAGTGAAGGTTGCACCATTTTTCTTCGGTGTCGTTTTACTCGGCATAGTATTCCTTTTTACTGGAAGGTCTTAAATGGGAAATAACCATTTGCGGTGATAAAATCTGGAAGATTCGAAACGATACTTAAATCGCTCATTAGGTCACTCAGGTGGAATCCATTAAAGGAAATGACGAATCTGGGAAATTGGGTGAGACGTAAATAACTTATTCGAAATTATTCTATCTCCCTCAAAATTAATTTTTATAATTTTTAGATATCTCTAAAAATTTATTTTTCATTTAGTTTATCCTCTACAGCCAAAGTTTTATTGAATTTTAATTTAAAATAGTACTGTGTCTCTATAACTTTTAATCTGTACCCAGAAAATAATTTTTCTGAAAAATACCAATTTTAATATAACACGAATTAAAGATAATATTGATCATTTGAATTAAAGATATTTAAACGTAAAATAATAATCCGATTAACTGTCTAAGATCAAGTACACACTTTTAGTAAAATATTTCAACGTTTGACCAGCTGATAGATAACTTTATCAAAGGCTAAAGGCGAGTAGATGTTTGCAGTTTCAAAGAACATCGTTTAGAAATGAATTAGCATTTATTATACATATAAAATAAAATTAATAGAAGAGATTATTTTTTCTTAGAATATTATTCAAACTTGTGCCAAAAATTCCCAACATTAAAACTTATGATTATCGTATTAATAGTTCATTGTCCAACTACTATCGACTGAGTCATCTGAAATAATATCGTAAAAATTTATGTATATACATTCTGTAGGTGTATCGAGCTATAAGATTAAAGATTTATCGAATACCAATAGGTGGACAGTCTATTTTGAATTTCAAATGCAGCCCGGCTGGGTGTTCTTATTTATTCTTTTTCTACGAAATATATATTAAATTATTGCGTATTTTCCTTCAAAATTGAGCGAAAAATCGTATGAGAAGTTCTAATGTTTAAAAGTCTAAATTTCTGAATTTGAACATCTGAGAATTTCACGGTTTCAAAGTTTTTAAATTTTTAAATTGAAAACTGTGAAAATGTAAGATTTCTAGATTTATAAACTTAAAAATGTGAAAATGTGAACAGTTCTAAATTGCTAAATCTAACAATGTGACCATGTGAAGATTTCTCAATACCTAAATTTTAAAATATGAAAACGTGAAGATTTCTAAATTCCTAAATTGAAAATGCAAAAATGTGAAGATTTCTAAATTCTTAAATTTTAAAATGTGAAAATATGAAAATTTCTAAATACCTAAATTGAAAAATGTAACTAAATTTCTGAATATAAAAATGTAAAAGTATGAATATGTAAAATCTCCCAAATTCATAAATTTAATAAAACAAAAATTTGAAGCGTCCACAGTTACAATATTTCACATACTTCCATTTTGCATTTTTCTTTGTTCTCCGCCAGAAAAAAGAAGAAGCCCGCATAAATAATTCAGCGTATCGTTACATCTCCACTTCGTAATTACACTTGCAATATAAATTCTGGCCGATCTTCCCAGAATTTACTTCTTGAAGTTCGGTTATTCATTGTACACCGACTGTGAGTAGAGAAACCATTACCTGCCTCAAGTTGTTTTATGTCGACCATGAAAAGTTACTTTCAATGTCTACCATCGGTTTATCGAAACAGACCGTTCAGCTTTCTCCTCATCGATTTACTGCGAAATGATGCGACGGTAAGGTTAGGTCAGCAGTTTCATAATAATCAAACGAATCGCTTTTATTCCACTTTGTATTTTTCTCAAGATCGTCGAGACGCGTTAAGTACCGCGGTAACGAGCTACTGTTAACTTTTATTGTTAAAATACCAGTTCACGGCATTGAACGAAGAAGGAAGCTTTTCATATTCGAGGATTTGAAGGCGTTTTTACGACTCTCCGATGCGTGTGTCCAGGAAGGATAATCATTATTAGCATAAAGTACGCGTGCCGTTTTTTTATTGCTTCATTGAAATCTTCATATGGAAACGGGCAATCTCCTTTCTTTTTTTCCTTTGTCTCGAAAGGTATTGTAATTGCTTTGTTGATGTCTAGTGTGCTATTTGTTGTACAAATTGTACGGTAACGAAAGAATTACTCGAAACTGTTTGTTGTTACTTCTTCCGTTTAAATATTTAAACACGAAGCTGAATCAGAATAGACATATAACATTATCCTGATCTTTATTCTCTTCGACGGTGTGAATGAATCGAAGCACGCCCACGTTCGCGATCAGGTTTTTAATTTAATCGAAACATAGAAATAATTGTATTTATCGTGATTCTTTCCGCATGTTTCAGAAGAATGGGTCAGAACTTACGATGGCAACGATAAATTTCAGGTGCTAATGACATCCGGGATCATTCGTGCTATTCCTTTTTCAACAAATTCAAACCTGTTCTTTGGTCATTTTTATTCAATTTTTGAATCGTTGACTCTGAGAGGAAAGTTACAGGGTATATTGAGTAGTTTCAGTTTCCTTATTGCGGTTATGAGGTGTATAGTGTATAATTTGGTTATTTTTTTGAGGTTGTCAAGAATTTTGAAGTTGATGGAATTTATATCGTTATAAAGCACTGGGGTAACTTATAGGAGTGACAGTAATTGTTGGAGAGAGTTAGATGAATGGAACATTTTTTACATAGTGCTTCGTGATGAAAGTTTGCATAGTTGTAAAATATAATTTTTTAATTTCTGAATATCTGAATCTTTACGTCCCTAAATAAGCACATTCCTAAATAACTACATCCCTAAATTTCTACATATCTAAATCTCTACATCATAAATCCTTACGTCTCTAAATTCTTATATCTCTAAATCTCTATATCCCTAAATTCCTACATCTCTAAATTATTACATCCCCAAATTTCTAAATACCCAAATCCCTAAATCCCTAAATCCCTAAATCCTTAAATCACCAAATCCCCAAATCCCTAAAATCCCTAAAATCCCAAAAATCCCTAAATTCCCAAATTCCCAAATCCCTACAATCCCTAAAATGCCTGAAATCCCAAAAATCTCCAAATCCCAAAAATCCCAAATCCCTAAATCTCCAAATTCTGAAATTAACAAATGAGAAATTTCCCAATTCCAAATCTAAAAATTAAAAAAATTACTAAACCATAAATTTCTAAATAAAAGATGTCCAAATCTCTTTGTGCATCACAATGAATATTTGCAGATGAACACATAAAAGGAATTAATGTTCGAACGAAATAATCGATATATCAGTGGCAGACATAAAGATTACTGACATTTGACACGGAAATGCTATGGAAGTGATATTTCTATTAATTCTAATCGTTATTTTCTTGATAAAGCATGCGATTGAATTGTTTCAATTCGTGAATTAATACTTCCTTTATTAACACATTGGTAATTTCTCTTTCATAAAATGATTGGTAAATCATGCTTGATGTTCTATTTAAACTTATCTGTACATTATCTCTTATTCATTTTATAAATAAAATTTGTTTGATTGCGCAAAGCAGACTAATTATAGACGGATATTTAAAGTGTCGCTATTTCGCAGTGACCTTTGCTTTTTTTGAACAAGAGCTGCATATTTATGTTTTTCTAAGTAAATTGTTGCATCATTCTATGTGAAAAAGAGTATTAGATGGTTGCAATGTCACAAAAAAAGTTTTTAAATTATTTCAATTATTTATCTCAAATTTAAATTTGAAATGACTCATGAATTGTTATTTGTTTCATATTTTGTGATAGAAAGGTCCGAAGAGGTCAAACGCGAAATATGCTAAGTCGAAGCAAGTATTAAACAAAAACTTGTTACCGATAATTATATTATGGAAATATGTTTTTTTAACACTTATTAAAACAGCGAGCACAGTGAAAAATAATTTCGATGCGCATAATTTAGAAGCATGAATCGAATTTTAGTCATCGTCTTAGTAATTAAATTATTGACTTTCCTTGTCTTTTCTTCTTAAAGCGTTTAAATTCTCAGAGGTCTCAAAAATGGCTACAAGAATAATTGATCATTCTTTCATAAGTGACAATAAAATTAACAAACCACCCATCAATATTAACTATGGTTAATTATTTAGATCGGTCACTAAAATTAATTATTATTGAGAGTAACAATTAATACTTCTAATTAAACAACTACTGTTTTCTTTTTGGACGATAATTTTTTTCACCGGAAATATTAACTATTAACAAAATTAAATTTTAATCGAACACATGTCGAACACATCTTGCGATGCAGCACGTGTTGCAAATGCATCTAAAAATTCTTCCGTGCAATTCTATCGGATGCAGTGATTCGATTCTAGGTGCGAATCAGAGCGTTAATGTAGAAGTATTACAAGTTTACAGACACGAAGTAGGAAGTAATTAGCTCTTATTCCGGGGATGTTTTAATATTCAAGACGTTACATGCGCGAATAAAAGAATCAGTTCTCAAATGCCACCGAGCAACGACTGTTTCTTTCAAGATATGTAGTTTCATATTGCATCCGCATACCGATTTCTATTTCAACGTATATTGCATTGAAGTCCCAAAATCTACCAATAATTTTATTTCATTTAAATTTTAATTTTTTTTACGTTCTATGATAATTATTTAGTTCGTTACAATTATTATTAGATTTTTGGTTCTGAATTTTTTGAACGCTGAAATTATGGACTTTGCAATTATTAAATTTTAGGACCTCAATGCTTTGTTATACCTGTAATTTTAAAACGAATCTATTACATTAATCTTGCAAATCGTTCCCACTGAAATACGTAATAGACTCTCATAAAGAATTAAAAATTCACACTTGACCTATATATGCTTAACGTGGAATTAAAAGTATTATATCTTAACCTTGCACGATTTATTGCTGAAATACTATAATTGATTGATCTTCGTTCTATATGTATATTATGAACATGCAGAATATTTGCATATAGGTGCTACCGAATATATTTTAGATAACAGTGCTGTACAAAAAGTTAAATTTTGCATTTGTGGTAACTCTTTAACATAATTAAATTCGCTTTTTCTTACCCTGAAATTTTTTAATCTTCCTCCTCAAAATTCATTTAACAATTTCTGACACATGTTTTCAATATTAAGATATCAAAACCTGTCATGATTTATTCTTCAAACTCATTGTTCACCAAATTAACTGCAAAAAATAATATCGACGATTTTATGAATTAGTATACGTAAAAGAAATAAGCATACGATGGAAAAGCTATGGTTCTTCGATCGACCATCAAGTTTTTCCACCAAGGCCTCAACCTTGCTGCAGTATTATATAAAAATGATCGTCGACTTTACATTGCCAATGACTTGGAACAATGTACTACATATGAATGGGAATAGTTTAATAAACAAAACAAAAACACGTATAAAAAGTTTGCACAAACGTTGTCAAAATGAATTATTAATGTCACAAAGGAAGATGCAGTGAATTAACAAATTTTTTTGCATTTTCTTAATGTTCAATATTTTGTATTCAACTGTCATCCTGACTCGTTATTTTTTACAAACAAGATGACCTAATAATTAATTTACTTGATTACTCAATTTAACTCGTTCCCAATGCTTGATCCATCGTTTCGATTTTTATGAGTGTCGAGTGAGTCAGTAAAACATTATAGCGTTTCCATCAATTTTATTACCGTTAAACTGGTTTATCCCGTGAAATGTAGAAGCAAACTATCTCTATATCGTTACACCTCAGCTACGAATAACTGTCTTGCTTTTTATGTTTATACGAAAATCTTCATATACATTTCTAATCGAATAAACTACTCGTTATTTGCAGTTTTTTGAAATTGTAATTTGAATCTTATGAAGATACTCTGCTATCGAGAGCGTTTATAAGAGCACTGCAAGACCTACGGAAAACTGGTTTAATCTAAATGTAAGCCACTTATGGAGGTCGAGCAAATCGAAGAGCAATCATTTTTCCGAACTCGGAGATAGGAACTCATATCTACAGTTAGATGGCAAACTCAATCCTTAGGACTCAAGTTTTCAAATTAACTTTCAATTTTTCAAAAATTTCTAAATTTCTAGGTTGATATATTTTGAGTTCCGAAATATTTATCCTCACATTTTCAAATTTTTATATTCAATTATTTATCAAATGGTTTTTACATTTTCTATCACACTTTGACATTGTTCAATTTTCAAACATTTATGTAGTAAAGTAAAATAACTAAATGTAAGTACTAAATTAGCGTCCAAATGCATAAGTTCATAAATGTTCAAACTTCATGAGACCCTAGATGTTCAATCAGCCGAATCTTAAAAATTGCAGAGCACATAAATCTCTTAATTCGCAGTGTCACGTAAAAATTATAATCCGTCGTCCATAATTGGGTCAAGTTCATACGAAATCGATGTTACGAAGGTCGTACATTGCTCTTACCAGCTGACCGGTCTCACGCAGTCGTCAAGAAACGTTGTGCACAGTTTTACTTTCGAACGATCGTGTACCCCATCCTCTCGTTACCCGATTAATTTATCGTCGACTACTTACTCCTTGGCCATTTCGGTCTTCCCTCGGTATGCACAGATATCGCCGCGTTAAAGAATCGATTCACCACGATGGACGATTTTCTCCTCAAGTTGCTCGTCCTGCTGGCAATATTAATGTCTTCCGACTCGCTGGTATCGCTCTGGTTCTGATTCACGTTGACGCTCGAGTATCGTCGGCCGGCGATTCGATTCCATATCATCATGAAGTCCTTCATGATGTCCTGACACTCGAACAACGAAAGTTCAAGGAATCGCACAAATTACGCGAGGGAATTCACTGATCGTACAGTCAAGAGTCCACCTATTCGCACGGTAAACAAACGGGACCGAGATTAAACTTCTGTCAACACGTATCAGATTCGAATCGATCAGTCGTTCCACATGGTAACGCTAATCGACCGCACCGGTATCGAAATATTTCCGATCACGATAGATAACGCATATGAAGTCTTTTCGTCACACTAGCGGCAACAACCCTCAAAATTTCAACGGCAGCTCTCGGAGTCGCTTCAACACGTCGGATGAACTCGTCTTCGCGAAATACTTGCACTTATCGTTGCGTTGTCCAACAACGAGCCTGCCTTTCAGAACGCCTACATATATAAGATGGCTAGAAATAATTCGTCCACCGTCCACGGTATATATGCTGCTCGTTCTCTCGGATCCCGGTGCGAACCGCGTGCGAAGCGCTTCTGTAGAAAAGTGATGAAAGCGTGGATCGGTTGGGTCCAAAAAATCTGTTATAGTCATTCCGATCCCCACTTCGGTTTCAACCGGTCGATCATGGTACGTAGCACGTGGACTAGCGGCCAATCGGCGAACGGGTCCACGGCCCCACCTCGACAGGTGAAAAAGATCACCGTTTCCTTTGGTGGTGGACGCGAAGATCGTCGCCGTTGCGCGACAATTGCAGTGTGCCGTTCGTTTGCAACGATCAAAGGTCAATGGAATTGTTGCGATCGATTATGCGTCACAGGATACACGGATGCTTTACTACGTTGTGTACACTTGCTCGATACGCTTCTCTATCTGGAGCAAGATTCGCGCGTCGTGAACAGATTCCTGGAGAGTGGCTGGTTTTTAGATCGGTGCTCGGTTATGGAGAGTTATATATCTGGGGCAATTTGCGAGAGTTTAAACTCATTAGAGAGATCAACTTTCTATGGGTTATTTCTTGGGGTTGATTAGGGACTTTGGAATTTTTGAACCTTTGGACTTTCAATCTTTGGTAGTCTAGGATTTCAATTCTTGAAGCTTCGGATGACTTTAGAATTTTCTGCACTTCTCCATTTTGAATTTTGTGGATTTTAGGATGTTTTGAGTTTGGGACATTGGACGTGTGTTTAATTTTGAAAAGTTTGGCACTTTGGGATTTTACTATTTCCAAATTTTGAGAAAATTTTGCTATTTCAGAATTTTGTAATCTTTTTGAATTTTGAAGCTTCAAAGCTCTGAAATTATGGTTAATTAAATTACTTTAACTTTAAGAATTTGAA
This sequence comes from Megachile rotundata, assembly GCF_050947335.1. Taxonomy (NCBI): domain Eukaryota; kingdom Metazoa; phylum Arthropoda; class Insecta; order Hymenoptera; family Megachilidae; genus Megachile; species Megachile rotundata. The sequence continues at coordinate 10,583,499 of NC_134983.1, forward strand.
ATAAGATTTTGAAACTCTGAATCTTCGGAATTGTGGAATTTTATTAAGTGTAAAATATATGATCGACTATCATTCCCAATAAACCTTTTCCTTATTTTTGTCAAACCCTTATGAATATTTATGTCATATTTCGTAGAAAATATCTTGTTTTTAATGACTTGACAAAATCGTATCTCGATTAAAAAATGAAGAAAATGGATAATTTATAGCGGAGCATCATCATCTCTCACTAATAGCAGTATTGATTTAAAATGATATGCAGAATTCGTTTTCTCATACTTGGGACACCCGAATCAAATTGTAATCACGTTGATACTTCTTTTTGCATCGGAGCCGTCATTTCAAAACCTCACTCGGGTTCTATTCTTTTATTTTCTGTGTTTTCGACCTCGAAAACCTCTCAGTTAAATTCCGGTCGCAAAAGTCGTGTAAAACTTCCAAAGGGGACTAAAATCGTCATTTGTAGCAGAAGAACGTTCTTCAAGATGCATGGACGTGCGATGGCTTTGATTTTGAGAGAATTTAGCTCACGCGAGTCTCATCTAAAACTTTTTCTCTGTATAAATGCTTCAGAATGAAGTTCCGTTAAAATTTACAAATATATTTACAGAATTTTCATTTAATTTATGTATCTTTGTCAGCGAAAATGTTTTCTAAAACAGTTCTTCCGTAAACAAAGACCGGAAATATTTCATGTAGCCAAGTTTTACTTGTTTTCACATATGTCACAGTAAAATGTCACGATAAATGTTCCTGCTGATCTCATATTTTGCGCATTCATGCTAGTAGATACGTACATACTGTGTACGTCAGCGATCATCCTGTGAATATAATTGTAACATTTTTTTTTGTCTAAAATCCAGTTTCAAGTACTAGCAGCTGCGCACTACAAACGAGACATTTGTCAACGTGACGGAACGTAAAGGAACGCCTACTTGCTTAAATTACTAATTTCTTTTGCTATATCAAAGTGCATTTATCTAGTTCTTGTCTACTATGATTCGATGAACGTAGAATTCTTTTTTGCTGGGACGAATTGGTTTTTTAGGTTATTTTCTTGTCTGTTGAAGAAGTTTCCGGATAATCGTTTGGAAAAATTGATGAGCAATTAATGTGACGTCATTGAATTGCGTGAAGAATACAGGAAATAAAAATCGTGTTATGTCAATTAATTTTTGGTTGTGGTACATTTTTTCTACAAAGCAGTAGGAAATATCAGAAAATTATAATTTTTAGAATGTTAGAAAATTAAAAATTTCATCATCGTTAAAAAGGTCACGCATTTAAAATTTAAGTGAAAAAGAAGAATTTAATTTGAATTTACTGCTGAGAACTACATTAGAAATGGTAGTAAACGCACATTAGAATTTCAATTATTCCACGCGAAGTTTTTTTGCGGAACCTTGAAATTTACAGAATACAAGATGTCCTTGACTGCAAACTGGTTCAAGTAATTACTGGAGAGACCCCGTTCGAGGGGTAAGCTACATGAGCGCTTTTGATCCTGTTTTAATTTAATGAAATAAACCCGTAAGAGCGAGGCAACCTATTCTTTTACGCCGCATCCTTGAAAGGACTTACAAGACAATGACCTCAAATGATCAGAATTTGTTTTCGTAGCGTCTTTGGTCAACGAGTCGGAAAAAATATGAAAATTGGGTGACTTTACAGGAAGTATCAACGAGTAAGGTTTCGGAAAGTTCCTTAATACGCAGTTTCTGCTATCCTTCATTTTATAAATCATAAATGAAGCAATGTGTATATATCAAATTTCAAGAATCCCAGTAATTAGATCAGTTTTTATAATAAATTCAGCATTTCCAATGTGTAATATCATTATTTGAATCTGTGGAAATTATAGTGTTCACCTGCATAACTGGTTGTTTTCGCAAAAAAATAAACGACTTCCTTAATTTCGCGTTATGACGTATTTTATATTAAAATCTTTTGTACTTCTGTGTCATTTGTGTAATGTAATCATCCTTAACAACGTCCGTAATTTACACATATTGTAAAAAATGTTAAACTGGAAGAAAAAGGTTTCATTAATTTAAACAGATGGAATATGAAATTTTCAAATATATCATACAAAGTTTATTGTGTTCAATTTTGCATCAGAAACACAGTTCTTAATAGAACTAAAATTATTAATATAATTTTACGTTAAATATGAAAAGAGAGATGAAAGAATCAGATTTCGTAAAGTACTATAGACTTGACTTTAATAAAATGTTAAGGTCAGACGATTTCCGCCGCCTTTCCTTTAGATCATTCTGGACCTTTCCAACACGCATGCGTAATTTTTTGTATGTGTAACGTAAATACGACCTTCTAAGCGCATTGTCCAGCTTCTAAATATTCAAGATACCTATTGAGGTTAGGACAGCAATGGAACAGTCATCTAAAATTAATCGGATAAAAGAAACTTTATTTTACTATAGAATATAATAATAAACTCAGTCTTTATTTCACGAGATTGCACGAGTTACTAAACACTTGCAGGAGGAAAGAAGCCAACGACAAAAGATGTTGCCCCCCTCTCTCCAGCCACCCACGATTCTAAAGACGCGACTCTAAAGGCAAATTCTAAAGGTGAATTCGCCTCAAACTATTCTAATAATACCATTTTAAAGAATCCAGTTGCTCTTAATTTCTTTCTTAGGAGCGATTACCTTCTCTATAAATCTCTTTCTTAACTGTGCAATAAGTACACTTGTAACCGTGACATGCACTTCACGGTGAATAAATACAATAATACTGCGAAATTACTGTAGTCACTTCATTGAACACTGTTTTGACATAATATTTAACTATTATTGCATTTAATCAGTGTAACATGTGTAGATTGAAGAATTTTATTGAGGAAATTAATTATTAGTAAAGATTTTCAAAATGGCCGCGATGGGCGTGTATAGTGAGATGTGAAAGTGTAATTCTTATTGAGCTAATGAATAATTTATTGTCTTCGATGAAGTGCATGTAATTGTAATTAACAAATAATAACTTTGATGATATGTGTTATTGTTCAGGAAAAATTAATATAATTCTTAATTATTAAATACTACAAAATATAATGTAGTGCTACAATATTATTTAATAATAGAACAATAACAATGATGAAGTTAGAGAACATTAAAAAATTAACAGAATAAAATAATAATAACAAAATTCTGAAAAAATCAATAAATGTCTTAGTTAATATAAAATATGATGTGTAGGTAAAAAATATTAGAACAATAAATAATAGTAAAATTAGAAGAGATTAAAAGAACAAGAAAGAATGGCACTTGCTAATACTCTGATGCGTTATTAATAACTATATAAACACTCGCAGTTTCATTTATCAGCAATTATAAGAGTAATGCTACATAAAATTTGTCTTCTGTTTTCGCTTTTCTCAACAATTCAAGTACACTACATTTTTGTTACGTCGGTCATCAATGACCCTCACGGCAATCAAGGTATTAATAATTCATTTCATCGTGTGCCGTACTAGATATGGTTATTTTTACCGTGACGGTCAACGTGTTAACGCGTTGACTGCCATGAATGTCACGGGTAATCGGTACCATAAATTTTATCCTATAGTTCTCACTTTCACATTAACAAAACAGAACTGTCTAATCACGCGGTACTCGATCGTTAACCCGAAATACGATCACGCGGTATCGCGTGTACACTTGCTAACTCAGCTATAGAATCACGCGATGTCTCGTGCTGAATCACTGTCATAATTCTCCTATCAACATCGAAATGAATAAATAACAGAACTGAATATTCAATATTTAATAACTGTTTACCAACAGATTTCATTAATGAAAAATCTACTGTATTTTATTACAGAAAATTGAAGAAGCTTACTAAGAAAAGAGAATCGAAGTTACTTGAAATATGTGCCAAAAAATTAAATCTAGCTTCTCATTACTCTGATCACCAAATATTTTCATTTATTTCGTATCCTTCAAATTCAACAACAAATAAATTACAAAATTACTGAGAGCATGACAAGAATGATGTTTACGTTTACAAATGTTATTCATTTTCGCTAAATAATTCTGTAGAAAAAGAATGTGAAGGTTGCGAATTTGGCTGGTGTATACATTAATTTCTTCATGTAGCACCTGGAAAGTTGAGATCGAAAAAACGATCAGTGATTTGAATAATTACGATTACCCCGTATTGCATTATGCTCGTTTTCACTGTGGTATTTCACGCGTTCAATTCTTCTCATGCTTTTTACTTCTGTTTCTCGAAACAAAGTTCGTCGAACCAGCGTACTCCTCATTATGTTTCATACGCGAGGAAAATATTGCAAAAAACGAAGAAAAAGTTCAACGAGAAACTTTTTACTCATTCTCAATGTATACGATTAATTCTATAAGTATCCAACTCTATTTCCTTTGCATATTTTTTAGTATTTTACATTTTGTTGCGATTAAATGTTTTTTATTTTTTGTAGCTCTTAAACGCGGGAAGTTTATTATTGTGACTGTGTATAAATGAAGTCATATGCAATTTAATCGAAGCTTATGCTAATGAGCACGATTTATGAAAATTTACCTTCGACACATACAGTTCGGCGCATAAACCTTCGAGTAATATGCAAACGATAATTCTGAAGTATCGCACTTTGTTATTATTTTAACGAACAGGTAAGATAATTCCACGATGATTTTATAAACATTAATTTATTTTAATAATGCTATTACCGCTTAAATAATACGGAATATGAATATTTTATGAGGTATCAATAATTTCAGCAGCTAATTCTTGCAATGTTAAACGCGTCATGTAAAATTAAACAAGATATAATCCATGCAACGATGATTAAAGCTGAAACGTTTATGGTACTTTCAATTTCAAATGACTTCATGTACGCCAATTATACCGCTACCACGCCACTACACACGTGTTTGCTCCACATCTTGTAAAATCAGTGGAAATTGTTCTAAACAGTATATTAAGTTACTATACACTCGAACCAATATTAGTACAACAATCGCAGAAGGTAAAACAAACTTTCATAATTGAAAAACAGAACATCTGAAAGTTTGATTTCTCTACAGACTGTTTTATATTTTATGTATTATATATATTATGTATTTTATATTTTCAGTGCATACAAAATTTAAAATATAAACAAATTAAAGTTCGTTGTATAAAGTTAGCAATCCTTGTTTGATATTTTAAAATTGCAAATAAAATAAAGAAACAAACAAATGATAGAATTGCTGTTTGTGTACACATGAATTTTTCTTTCAATATAAATTAACTCCTTAATATTTGAAATGTTTACTAAAAATATAACTATGTTGCACTTCCGCAACTTCATATTACTCGCTATGATATACTTTGAAACAGTAAAAATATAACTATGTTACTGCAATATTATATATTTAACATCCACGTCAAGTATCTTAATTATGAATTCTATTATTAGGTGTTTAATTATTGCTACAGAATATGTACGATCCTACGTTCCATTAACCTTGCGCGATTAACGGGACTAGAGCTCAATTGCCGTGACTTCTTGTAACACAACAAAAGCGATAGAAGGTTGTATTCCGTTCTCGATATCACTTCACTCTTTAACCCTTTTGTTCTTTCAGAGCAGTGTCTGTTGACCGAGGGGTGATTAGATTGAGAATACCTCCGAGGACAATGAACCGGGATTTTCTGAACGAACGCCAGAAAAATTAACATTCGACTCTCTGAGAGGACAATAATTACGTTAGAATATTCGTTACGATATTTTACTATTTTATTTATCGAAGCATTTTTGTCGAATTCTGCTTTACTGTTCCCCTTCGAGACGCAGAAATTATCCGACAGATTCTTTTTACGTTTTTGATGACGGAGTCTTCGACTCGTTTTCTCTTTTATCTTTTTGCAAACTGATTCAATGAACACATTGTTATGGGTTGACGTAAAACCAGGCATAGAATCGGTAAATAGTTGCGGATGATACAGCATATACGAAATTCCCAGTTTATCTGTGACGTCTCATCGTTTCCTGTACACCAAATTGCTTCTACTCGGTGGGCAATTTGCATATCTGATTTGGATATCTTCTGGAAACTTCGGTGACAGAAAAAGAAACAGGTACACGAAGAAAGTGCAAAATATACGCCGCTATTTTGTCATATGATTTACAGTATATAACCTTCGCAAATAAATTTTGATTCTATTTGAGAATATTAAAAATGGTAATAAATTTTGAAACTTAGAAATTTGGTAGCTTGTGAATTTAGAAATGTAGACATTTTTTGGCATGAAAATTCAGAAATATAGAAATTCCAGATGTTAAATGGTCAAATTGCAATTTGTAAATCAAAAGATTTTAAACATCGTCACTGTAAATTTGGATATTTAGAAACTTAGAAGTTCGACAACTTGAAGATGTAAAAATATAGAAATGTAAAAGTTGAGAAGTTCAGATTTCATAGAGCCCCGAACGCGCGAAATTATCGAGAACCTACTTATTTTGTTCACCCAGCGAATGTCTCAAATCGTATCCATAAATAAAACGTACCCATCTTAAAAAGATTAATAATCCATTCCGTACATATTATAATATAAAATACAATTCTGAAATATGAATATTTACACCTATCTATGAAAAGAGAAATTCAATTTCCGTCGAATTCTTTAACATAGATAATCTCTCCCATAATTTTCAAGCATCGACTAAAACAAAATCTAAGTTGCAAAGCAAAGAATTGTGCAATGTAATTGCTATCGTACTAATATCAAAGTATGAAAATGAAAACATGTTCGCTGTATTTCTTTTTAATTGTCACCACTTTTTGCGTCGACTTGTAAGTCATATAGCACAAACATGCATAATTGTGTCTAGTTTATGAAGGATGTGTGTTTCACGGATTACCAAGAATTACTCTGTTTATCTGACTATTCCAGTACGATTCGATCAGCAATCTACGACTGAAATGATACAAATGAAAAAAAAAGAAAACTGATAAATTCATGGTTTCACATTCCCGTGTAATGCTAATGTAATTGATGTACATGCTAAAGATGTATAATTCGAAATATTCCGTGCCACGTATCGGATTAAAGCGACACACAAACCTATTTCCCTACGTTTTGCTTTCTATTCGACTTTTTCACAATCCGAATTTTATATTGACTCAAAAATAGCATTAGTATCAGCGGGTTTAATTTTCAATTATTTTTCTTGTAAAAAGTTGCAGGTTTTCAACTTTCCTGTTAAAAATTTTCAAACTTAATTTATACACATTTCCAAATCACACATTTTTAGGTTATGGATTATATTGTACAAATACAGTTTTGCAAAATTATTGCTCTTACGGGTGTTATACAATAGATTTCGAACTAATTCGCAGCATTCTCGTTCTTACTACAGAAAATTTTGCTGACATCACGAAACTGCTAATTACATGAAAAACAAATATTTTATCCAGCACGAAAAAATTGATTACTTTATTATCATTTCCGATTTTTTCGATATCATCTCTTTTTTTATTTAGAATGCAAGTCTTCCATTTAAACATGCATTCGTATTTTTAGCGATATTTCTACTCAAATTAATTTCTTGTATATTCTATTTCTGATCATTTTATATATAATTAACATGTCGATCTTTTGTTATCTAAAATTTGTGGAACGTCCGAAAAAATCGTTTTCCGACTAACAATTTGAACGACCGTGACCTTTAATTTTTCAGAACTTCAGGAGCGTAATTTCATGAATATTAACGTAACGCGCTCACTGGGTACAAAACAAGCGCCGCATTACGCGTTACAATAACCGTTAATTAACCGAAAGGATAATTCATCTATTTTCCAGGCAACGGAGTCTAACAATAAAGTCGAACGGACAGACTAGCGTGTAAATTTTGATTTATGATCCTTCTCCACTGTCCATACACTGTTTCTTCAACGTGGAAACGATAACTCAAACTGGTAAGTCGAATGTAGGTTACTATTCGATTAAGTTGACGTTAGAAGTAGGTCAGGTCTGGGTCAAATCGTGGATTAGATACACATAATTTGTTTTGTATAATTTTATCTGGTTTATATTCTTTTACTTTCACACGTGCCGTTCGCGTTATATAATCGTCTACGTTGTTATAAACGATAAACACGTGTTTGCATGAAATTACGGATTTTTATTATAATTCTCTATTTGACGATAGATCTAGTTAGATTTTTTTCAAATACAGTATACGTTAAGATACTAGCAATATTTTTCGTCGAGTTAGGTTAAGTTTGAAATTTAACAAAAATATATTTGGATGATTAAATCGCTTAACCGAATCAGTAAACGGATAAATCACTTCAGAGACACTAAGAAAATTGTAATCAAACGCACATACGTGATTTATCATCTAACACTTTTTTTATTGGCTTAATGAGATTCGGTATTCGATATCAAAAAACTGTCATGATGTATATCTTAAATTATTTCTTAGGATTCTGCCCCACTATGTGTTCGTTACATAATTTCTGCAATTTCACACTAGTAATCCAAAGTCTAGAATCGTCTACATCGTATTTCTTTTTACAAAAAATTACCAACCCTATTATCATTTTTCATTTTCCAACCACGTTCTTATTTTACAAAGTATTATGCGTAGCTGATTAAAATACGTTGCAGTGTTAATATCTGCTGCATTTTATCGAGAAACTGATTTCCTCAAAACAATTAATCAAGTTATAATTTTGAGGTCAAAACTTTGCGATCGAAGCATGTACAAGATTAGAGTTCAAAGATAATTCAATACGTATGAAATAAATAAACGGAGGTTTCGTCATTGCGGAAGATTCGTGTCCGAAGAAAATATGAATGAAAATTTTATTGATGACCCGATAACATCCGGGCAATTGAATTATCTTTACATTCGTATCGAAAATTATGTAATTTGATATCTTGTAACTTCTTTAGATTTAACGTTGCACTTCTTCGCGATTATGTAATTGAATCCTTGTTCCTTTGCAGAACTATTGACTATGCCATCGAACTATGTATCTATAAAAAGATTAATCCTTGAACGACAATAGCTGAGTTAATCGTGATATAAATCTTCTTATCATATACAGTCATGTGTAGTTTAATTTTATTTAAACTTTTACAGAAAGTATAGCGGAAAATATAGAGACATTTTGTAGGTTAGGTTTTATAGGTTAGGCTAAGTCAGAACTTTCCAAATTCTGCTTCTAAATTTATTGGTATGTTATTAATTCATTTTTAATGAATTGTGTTAAGCATTTAAATATAAAGTATTGAAAATAGTAAAACAATATTTATTCAGCTCCACTTTTTCTTTTATAATATGCATTATAAGCGAGTGCAAAACGTTGCTGTTCTTAACATGATGAATTTTTTAATTTTTCTTTCAATTTTCAAATTTGACTTGTTAATTCCTCATCTCACATTAATACTAATCCTCTTAATAATTTAGTCGCATAAAATTTGAATCCACCGTGACTAAGCTAGTGCAGTTAGCTACGCAGTTGTCTTATATTTCAAAAGAGATTAAAACAAGGTTCCACTGAACGTGAAGGTTATAAAGGGAACTATCTATAAAAAAAACAATAAAATGCTCATTCTTGTCGATGAACTTGGGTCTCCTTGACTCCTCGTCTCGTCGATCCTTTTTCCATTCACAAAGAACTTCTGCATCCGTATTACATATCATCGATAAAAAAGATCGTTCGTGCATTTCAAATTTTAAAAACGATTCATTTGGTTGATGAGCAGGGTGACATTGGACAGTAGGTGAATTGTCCTCATTTATTATCATCAACGATCGTATATACAAAAGAAACATCGAATTTTATAGAATATCTTGATGTCCGGACATCTTGATGACTCTTTTTATAGTATCTTTCAAAACATGATATTTTTTTATGAAAATGAAGCTTATCGTATTGATCAGTTATGGGTGCTTTCGATGAAGAAACGAGCAGCAGAAAATAGTTCTGTTTGTGTCACAATTTGGGAAATTTGATACGTGCATAAGAATTACATTGTAACAACATTTTAATGGCGTACAGTAAGTTGTATGAAATAGTATGTGGTTCTAAATGAACTTTACTCACATATTAACATATGTAACGTGGCAAATGTGATGTGACAAGTGGTACGTGCATAAGTATTATATTGTATCAACATTTTAATCATGTACAGTAAATAGTATGAAATAGTATATGGTTTTACATGAACTTTACTCACATATTAACATATGTGATGTGACAAGTACTTATGACAGAAATATCTATTACTTTAAAATTCTTTGAAACTGACTTAACTTTACAAGTCTTCTTGTTGATATACTTATAGCAATTTTCACTCTTGGTAAATTTTGATGAGTGAATTTGATGAGTGAGTGATTCTAATCAGTGAGTAAATTTAAGACCACTGAAATTATACCTATCTACCCTCACATTAGTTTTAAAAGAATTTATACCTTCCAAATTCAAAATACTATAACTATTTTCTTTATCAAATTTTCTGATCACTATCTTGCAGACCAATCGAATCCCCAAGCGTACTACGATTAAGTCCACAAAAAGAAAAAAACTATATACGAGAGACAAGATTTTTTCTTTAATTCATGCTCAGCGATATAAAAAGTCAGGATTAGCAGCGGTTCGCATATCGTGGCCGTTTATAGTGCATGTTATTTTCGTGCGAGCCTTAAAAATGTCGATTTCAGCTAGGGCCGCGTTTCGGACAAAGGCTAAAAGGGTTTCGCAGCGTGACGTCAATGGACGAAAAGGAAAAACAAATGGACGGGGAATTTCAAAGCTAGTCTACCTGTTCTTGTTTTCCAACCAGTTTCTTTTACATAAAAACAGACTGTTGGAAGCGTGGCTATTTTCTCAACGTGCACTGTTTCTGAAACAGTCACATATGATAAAAGTAAAAGTAACTCCAATTAAGTTAAAAGATAATAAATGTTGAGAGACATTTAATGGATGTAGGAGACCAATAATGCATCATTTGTTTAAATTAAAACGTGGAACGATTATTTAAATATTGGACATCTCGGTTGCGTTGGTCATCGATAAAGGATTTTTTGATGTTGATTAAATTCGATTGACAGTTCGTCGTGAAATGTTATTGATTGAAATAATATAAATCTGTCGTCGAAAATTAAGTAGAGACATTAATTGTTATTAGCCGCTGATTTAAAATATCAATTTCTATTCATCGAATGTAAAGTTTGAAATTTTATTAAAGTTTAATGCATGCATATAATATATGTTAATATAGTATTAACATATTACACATTACTAATGTTATTTATGTATATAATATCGCTTCATGTTATTTATGTATGTAATATCGCTTAATGTTATTCATGTATATATCACTTAATGTTAATTATTAATATTATTAGAATTAAATATTATTGATAAATAAGAAATCAATACTTGAGCTCTTATTAAATACAGTAGACTCGTACAATTATGTCTGCTGATTGTACTTTAAAAGGGAAGTAATGCCGCGTGTAAATCTTTGTGACGTTTTAAAGCGATGTTTTGACGTGAAACATTTTTTGTAATCGTTCGTAAAAGAATTATGTTCATGTTTCTTATGTGACCCAGTAAGGATGACCTCATATTAATTCAGCGAAAATTCGCAACACTTTTACCGTAGTAAAGAATGGCTTTGCCGCTTTGCAATTAAAACGTAGGTCAAATGATATCGAGTTATCGTTTAATAAATGCAAATGCATGAAAAGAACAAAAGGGAGTCGTACTGGGGTCATTAGGTCTGTTACTTCTTTCTATCTACGTATAACGATGAGAGACATAATATTCTGCATACTCTTATATATTGCAAATTCTCTTTTTTCGAGTCTAGGTGTATTATAATGTAAATTGTGAACTCTTTATTACTGCTTCAAAATGTAATGTAGATAATATATTTTATTTAGTCTTTTGTTTTTTAATGGACTAATAGTCTTGCCTTACAATTCTTAGTTTTATTAATTTGTTAAAGTGGTTTTCATATGACTGGTTCTTCTAAGTGGTTCTTAAGAATAATAAATAGTAAATATTTCTTTTAAAATTATTTTCAATATTTTCTTAGATTTTAGTCAAGAAAATATAGAATTAACTATAATAAGATTAAATCTAATCCTACAATGGTACATAATTTTTAAACGTTGCCCAACTTAACCTCAAAATGGTACACGTGTGCTATGTATATACACCACACACGTTATATGAATGTCACATCAGAAACGTAAAAATGAAAAATAACTAAAATCGACAAAATTGTATATTCATGCTTTCGTCATAAAGGGGATAATGCAATGAAAGCAATTAGAATTGTGACTAACATGAAACGTTCTCTTATTTGTAACAAAATAACTACGCATTTGAATTGTATCAGTAACGTGCAATTAATCGACATATACGATCACAATTAAGGCATGATAAAAAAGTTATTTTTTACGAAATCTAGTCTGTTAGGTAATCAATCACTCTGTCGTCAATATTGACGATTTCCGTTTTCTGTCGTTCCAGTTTCACGATGAATAAACAAAATTATAGTGGTAGGAAAAAGTGGTAATTAAAACGTGGTATTACCTGCACGTTGTCGATCAATATATACTTTAATATAATAAAAATAGAAGTACTAAACATGGATAAAGTAGAAAATTTACGAAATCTGAAATTCAGTAACTTTTAAATTTTTACGTTGATACTAAATTTCAAATTAAAAAATTTTAAAGTTTGTGAATTTGGAGACTTGGAAACTTAGGAACTGGAAAATTTAGAAAATTCAAAATAGAAAAAGCTTGAAAATTTAGTTCTGAATCTTTGTAATTCCAAATTTTCAGGTTTTAACAAATGTAAATTGTACTTTTAATCTAATTTTTTCAGTTTTAATTTTCGTTGACATTAAACTAGCAGTGTTACAGATCATTCTTATAATCAGACGTTATATCAAACGTATCAATTGTAAACATTCATGTTTTTTTAACAAGCGTACAAATTACAAAATTGCAAACCTTCCGGGTGTTTGCTTAACTTGTCATAATTCATCAAACGATCTGACATGTGATGAAACGCGTCAAATTTTTTTAATGCACTGTGAATAATGGAATAAAACTTGTTACCTTGATTGATTGATCGTCATGAGTATAATTTTCAATTCAGCTTTTATAATGCTATTATTACCTTACAATTACGTGCTAATTAATTTGATATAGTACAAAGTGGAATGAAAGTTACAAAATGATTTAGAAACACGTAAAAACTTCTTTATTATATAACTATTTTCATAGAGTATTTTATATAATAAAGTTTATGGAAATAATGGTTAATTTTGAAAAATAATTCGTAAGTCTCTTAACATTTTTCTTTTTTCTATTTTTTAAATTTATTAATATTTTGTTGTAAAATATTGTGAAAAGGTGTTATAAGAAGTAGAAATATTTGCAAAGTGGGTAATAAGGAAACTATTTTCTGGAATTAAAGAAAAATTCCATTTTACAAATTAGTGTTATATTGAAGACTAGATAAAAATAGTCATTGAATAAAAAAAATTATTGCAATTTTAATTTCAGCTGGTGCTGCAATTATTATTATCCTTCAAAGATATAATCTTTTATCAGCTTTTTTGTCGTTTCCTTACAGACTATGTTAATTCTAGATTTCATAAGAAATGATAGATTACTAATTGTAGAGTCAGACGTATTCTGTTTCTATTTCTACAAAGGAAATATACATTTTTACAAAAAAATCATCTAACGCGATGTGTGTGCGTATATGTATGTCAACATCCGTCTTTTAATTTTCCTTCTGTTTATAAACAAATTCTTGTTATTGTGCAAATAAATGCAAATAAGTTGGATTTAAAATATCTACATAATATCATAACAGAGAATTACATATATTTATAAAGAAAATTTGGAAAATTCGAGTTTTTAGATGTAAAATTTAATATTTTCATAATTTAGACATTGTCAAATGCAGAAATTCGGGAAATTATCAATTAAAAAATTAAAAATTTGAAATTTTAATAAATCTAGTGTACTTTTGTACTTCGTTATTTGCTAACGTCATAGTGATCTGTATAAATTATCCACGATTCAATCATTTCAACACAAGGTTTTTCATTTAGTCACGGAAGACGTCAAAACCATTGATTTGTCATGATTGCAGTATTAATATTTCCTGGTATTTTATTAACGTTGATACAAATGAGGCACGATTTTGCGTCTTCGTTTTGTGCATTCGAGATTCAACACGATAATCAGTGCTTTAATTTCGCCAAATTTAGATCAGCACTATCGTTGCGGAGGGCTGTGGATTTTCGTCCATTCTAATTTCCTGATTTCCCAACATCCTAATTTCCTAATTTCTAATTCCAAAGTTTCCAATTCTCTAGTTACCTAATCTCTAAAGCTCCAAATCCCCAAATCCCTAAATCCCCAAATCCCCAAATCCTCAAATCCCCAAATCCTCAAATTTCCAAATCTTCAAATCTCAAATTTTCAAATGTCCAGATCTCCTGACTTTCAAATCTTCAAATTCCCAAATCTCTAAACCCCCAAATCCCCAAATTCCCAAATCTTCAAACCCTCAAATCCCCAAATTCCCAAATCTCCAAACCCCCAAATTCCCAAATTCCCAAATCCTCAAATGCCCAAAATCTCCAAATCCCCAAATCCCCAAATCCTCAAATGCCCAAAATCTCCAAATCCACAAAATCCCAAATCTCCAAACTCTCAAATCCCCAAATTCCCAAATCTCCAACCCCAAATCCCCAAATTCCCAAATCCTCAAATCCTCAAATCCCCAAATCCCCAAATCTCCAAATCCCCAAATACCCAAATACCCAAATCCTCAACTGCCCAAAATCTCCAAATCCCCAAATTACAAGATCCTCTAATCTCCAAGTCCCCAAATTCCCAAGCTATCAGCTTCCAATATCCCAACTTCCCAAAATTCTCTCTACAAAAATCCCAGTTACAACTACACACAAATATACACTATAACAACATGATTATTCGAAACGTTACCTGTCCAATTTTAACGGTTAAATGCATAGCAACTCACACATAGAAACCGAAAACATTGAATTTCCATTTCACGTTGATTTTCACCCGAACGTTGTACGAGATGTAAATTGTAATTCAGGTTAACTGTCCCGGTATATTTACGGTCATGGTCATTTCGCAATTTGTATTTAAGAACACGCCGCTCTTGTCACATTCTCCTCAATGAGGAAGAAAGAATCAAAACAATGACGATTACAAGCTTCGTTCGCACAGATAGAGAATGAAAAACAAACTTCATCCTTGTAGCGGAATTCGAATGAAATCTTTTTGTCACAATTATGTTATTTACTGATTGCACTAATGTAATTGACGGGAAAATAACTTCCAAGCATTTAATTGAAGAAAGTAGACCTACTTACGAAACTTGTAGGTTATGTTGAAAACTGACTGTTTTGTGCAAGTATGGTGGATAAGATGGAGAATGGTACAGTGATTTTATTATTATTACAAAATGAGTGTGTAAGACTTGCAACACTCTTAACTGAGTTAGCCTATACATTATTGTAGTATGTTGGAAAATATAATTTTTCGATTTTACTGATGTTATGGTGATATTAATTTGTGTTCTAAATTGTAACACATCTTACATCTGATATTGATAAATTAAAAAAAATTTAACTAGCTTTGAAGCTTCGTCTGTAATTTATTTTTATTTAAATGTGAGTAATGTAATTGTCAACAGAAGATTTATATTTAAAATTCTTAATGTTCTACTAATGTAATCAGTATGAGTACCTATAGTCTCCACAATTGACACACGTTATAATTTTTTTAAATTTTCAATTTATTTCTGTCAAATTTAAAATACTTGCGAGATAAATGTAAAATTGAAATATATGTGTCGACTACATATATTGATGTAAAGAAAATATTTAAGAGCACCATATGCAGTTACTTATAAAAATGTAATTATAATTTAAGATCATATAGACCTAAGATTTGAATAAAATAGTTGTGGCCATTAAATAGTTATGGTCTTATAAAGGGATTTCTTACTTACGGATTATTTTCGGTATCCTAGCGTAACAGAACATCTTGAACAATGAAATTCCACACTTCACACCAGGCCGATCACGATTTCCGAATTATAATTTCGATTTTGGAGAAGAATTTCAGTGCAGTATTGGACGTCTTCAACGACGACCACTCTAGCACTGAACGCAATAGTTCGATTCGTCGGGGACGTTTTTTTCTTCCTTTTTCGAAACATTCTGAAATCGTTCACTGATAACCGACAGTTGCCTCTACGGACTGATAAGGAATTGGATCGTCCGTTTAGAGCTATAACATACTATGTATTAGAAGTTGCGTGGGTGTTATATTATTATAAAATCATTAGGCATTACATAACAGTCGATAGTTAATTAAATTGTTTCGTTGATGTAATTTGTTATTCTCGTACATATTGAATTAAACGATAGGGAATGTTTTTTTATTTTTTTCTTTGTATCGATTGTGATTCATGTGGAATAACATGGATAGGTTTGCAATTTAATTATTAATATGTTTATGATTAGTGCGTATGCGTGGCTGCGATACTTAACCTTTGACGTCAGAATCGGTCACTGTATTTCTATTTATTGGATCATGCATCAATTGTTTGATAACCGATGACTTTATGGTGTACGGGAAGAAATGTAAAATTGCAGAGGTGGATTGAGATATTCATTTTTATATGACTTTGGGATTTGGAAATTTTTGAATATTGGGATTCTTTTATTTTGCAGATTTGGGGATTTGAAGTTTTGGAACATTAGAACTTTGATCATTTCTTTGGTTATTAATGTATAAGTCTTTGAATCTTTGAATCTTTGAATAGACTGACTCCTTGTTAACTTTTTAAAAATTAACCTAATACTTCATACAAAGTGTTCCATAGAATCTACATAAAAAAGCGTACAAATCCATTTAAAAAATTCATGACTGAAATCTCGGAAATAACCTTGGAAAAAATACATCACATCGTACGTGTCCGTTTGAGTCAATTCCTCGAGCATTCCCTGATATTATTGATAGTAGCAAAGATATTGTTCTGTAGCAGTCACTGAGATACTTTATATGAATATTGTAAATGTAGGTCATAAATGACCCAGCTTTTTCAAAGGTTATGTTTCAACATTAGTACACTTGTATTAGGTCAATACATAAATCTAATTTTAACTTAAGATATTTTTTCACAAAACGAAGAATTGAATTTGTCTGAGTTATCCACGAAATTGATCTTATAATTTATGTAAATGAATGAAATTGATCTGACATTATCAATGGTATCATGACTTTATGATTTCCTGTCTCAAACATAAAATTTGGGTTACAAAGGTTAAACGTAATCGAATGTAATTTGTAACATTGCGATCGACGTTTTGTTATGAATCACTTTTTATAAATACATTTTAATAAGTTGATAAGCAGATTTCTAAAAACCGCTCTCGTTTATGACCTTCGATAACGTGAAAGATTCATACTGGACGAATCTGCGTTGTGTGCTACGGATGTCAACCCATGAGTTGGCGCGTGACTCAAAGTAAAAGAGTGCCTCACCGTGAACACTTGACCGAGCAAAGATGGTGCAATTTTCATTCTTTAAAAGTGCAAAGCATTCGAACCGAGTTTATAAATATTTCGAACGAGCACCAACAAGTTACAGATGTCAACCCATGAGTTGACGCGTGACCCAAAGTAAAAGAAGCTCCACCGTAAACACTTCCAGCGTTACATTTCGACAAATAAGAGTAATGACAATAACAACTGCATCACGCAATTCGCAATATCTCACTCTCGTGTTTGCCTGTCATTGTTTTTCGCCTAATTGCGATCGCTCGAGCCAATATTACCGAAAATACGTGTGAGGCGTCCATTTTCTATTCTGACCAATTGTAGTTCTTCTAAACACCTCTTCACGCGCCAACTCATGGATTGACATCGGTATACAGTATCGTCTTACACGATTACCAAGTTTACGGTCAAAAATTAAAAAATTCTAGTAGTTCTTCTAAACACCTCTTCACGCGCTAACTCATAGGTTGACATCGGTACATCGACTGTTATGCCTTATCAGTTGTATTTTTGTACGTATTTCTGGACGATGCAACGCATGGGATATCAGTAAATAAAACTGAAAGTGCATTCGTATAGAATTCGAGAAAACGTGATTCTTAAACTAAACGGCACACATATCGCGTGCCGAGAAATGAACTCAGATTTCATGAATCTGGAAACATTTTTGCATTATAATTTCTTAAAAATTAGGTTAATGTATATTATTAATAAACATTGCTTATGTTTATTGAGTCTTCTATTCATTGTCATCATTAAAATATTGAAAATCCGGAAATAGTGTCTAGACCCCATGTTTCTAGTAATACGAGTGTTACAACAGTGCTACGAAATATAATAAAAATAATTTGAATTTATGATTCAGCCCGAAGCGACTAATCAAACGAAAGTGTATTACAAATCGGCATACTTGGCCCTGTTACGGTATTTCTAGTTTCACGTACATTTTTAAATAACAAGTCATTAACATTGCAACATAATCCATGCAAGTGGTCTATACACCCGATTAGCATATTCAACAACTTTCAACCGAGTGAAAACCCTGGAAATGCTTTTTTTTGTATACAGGAACAACTTTCACGCCAAATAATTTCGGGTTCAAGGATGCTAATTAGATTGCTATTACTATGAATCTGTGAAATTTGTAAGTACACATAGATTTTAATATAAACACATCATTACTGAGTAAATTGGCAGTATATTTAGTTGACGTTATTAGATCTGCACATATACTTTGTAGGAGTTATTTTTCTCTTTATACTTATAGTTCAATGTTACATGTATTTTTAATAAATATACACCGTTTGGAAATGTAATACTTCATTTCCTAATAAATCTACGTTTCCTTTTTCATTTCTATTTCATCTTCCTCCATCACTCTTTTTCTTTGTTACTGTTTTTCTGCTTTCGAAATTTCTTCATTTCCTCCTTGTCTTTCGCCGTTATTTTAATTCCTGAATAAAGTAAAATAAACATTTTATTAATCCCTTAAAACTTATTACCATTTTCACAGAATCTCATTCAATCACCAATATCGATTAACAATTATTTTCCCATCAACTTAAAAATATGAATAAGAATTCATATCTATTCATACCATCATAAATATTAAATTTTAATTAAACGTTACCTTGAAGACATATCTGACTGTCCGTAGAGCAAATACTCTTACAATCCTCTTCTTCCGATTCCGCGTCCTCGATATCTTTTGCATCGATCACTTTACGCGATGATTTTTTCCTCAATATGCTCATAGCAGTCTTACATTTTTTACGATCCTTAATTTGATCGGCTTCTTGCGTCTCACTGACCAACGACGCTGTTACAGAAACGAGTAATTAGAGCAGACATTACTGGCAATGTCGCAATACTGTCTGGTTACGCAGAAGTAGTTACAGGTTTTACGTACACGTGAGAAAATTGTTTTGACAGAATATATAGAAAAAATTGATCAATTCAATTGCTATCAGCAATTGACCTGTATGCCCCAGTTTCGTCAAGTACGTAATAAATCTTTTTATTTACGTTAATCGATTATTTCTTAAATATCACTTCTGTTCACTGAAAACTTCTTTTTCGATCGTTACTCTATGAATACCTTATTTGCAATTAAAACATTTTTCGAATAGCCAACTTCGATTACAGTATAATCTTCTATTATGTTTATTGTTAATTTTATACTTTGCATTATCAAGGATTGATGAATTGTTTGACAAAATTACAAAGACAAATTTTCATTTCAACAAAAAAATATTAACAGAGGTATGCACATATCATACATGTACACATGAATTTCTAAACTGAACTAAATTAAATTAATCAACAAAATGATTCAATACTTTCAAACAACTCACTGTAACAATCCCATAAATTTTGACAGTGATCTTACTTGTAGCTTTCAGGACTTCCGGAGACAATATATCGATGTCCAACGCGTCTAGATTCAGACAGTCAATATGACGCGGACGAAGAAACTGTTCCCTTATTTCGATCGGAGGTTGAATGCATCTCAACATTAATTCTTCCAATGGGACACATTTGATATATGGTCTCGACAACCATGTGTCTTTCTTCTTCTTTTTGATCTTAGGTCGTCTAACCTTCAATGCCGTGTCTGCAGCTTCGCTTTCTTCAACCTCGATGCAGTCAGTCACAGACTCTTTACGTTTCCGTTTTCTCGCCTTCCTCTTTGCACTCGATTTTTTCTCCTGCTGCCGTTTCCATTTCCAATATTTTTGGCAATCGACGCGTCGCAACATGTTTGGAGTTTGGAATTACTTAGGTAGCCATTGAAACGTGTATTAATTTCATGAATGAGTTAAATGTTGCCTGATGTGTGTCTGACATGGCGTTTTCGGTGCATTAAATACATGTTGAATTTCGAAGGTGTCCCTCCAAAGTTGATTACATCCTTCTACGTTTTCGAATTTTGTTTGAAGCACGAAGTACAACCCTTATCGTTTGTTTCGAAATTTCATTGTACATTCGTTATCAACTTCGTTTCATATTCTCGACGAACGAAAGATGCCAAAATTTTAAGTCAATCAACATTCATAAAGATGAAATTTATAGTTTACTAATCTACGATAAACAACACAAGTAATCCACAGAAAATCCGTAGCAAAATTTTCAGTCAAATTTGAAAGGTACATTTAGGTTACTCGTTCTGGACGGGTACCAAAAATGTTCCAAGAGAAACATTTTCAAATTAACGAGTGTCACAAACTGAGGTAATCTGATCGATAAATAAACTCATCGAAATGGTCGAGAAACGAGACACGAGAGCGAAGTCCGTGTTCGAAGTAGACCGACAGAGGAGACATATGTTTAAAGATAAACTGATACAGCTCGCAGAATGTGAAGAAGTTGTTTCCGATGAAACTGTGAACGCTATTGGTCGAGTGACCGATGTGGTTCGCGCTGCTGATGACAATGCTCCCAGTAGCGACGAGTACGACGAAGAACTCGAGGAACAGTATCAAGATTTGAATCACTATCTTCAGCTGCCGAATGACACGTACTCTTTAACCGAAATCAGACCGGAGCTCCCAACTTGCGTGAAATATGGCGTTCGCTCAGGATTGACTCATATTAACATGCCCAAATTTTCACCGTTGTCGAAAGGTCACCAGGTAAATTAAGTTCTGAAAGTCTTGTATTGTGTTACAAGTTTCGCTTACAATCGTGACACGTGAACGTCGAAATTTCGGTCGATTAACATTCGCTAGTACCTCGATGTTTCAGAACCGAAACATTCTCTATAACTTAAGCTATATCAAATCCCCAGTCATAATCGTAGCAATTTCATGCTTACTGCCCTCGAGTTCTATCCACTTTCCCATTATTTCAATAACAGGGTGGAGCAACGGCGATAGCAGCGTTCGCAGCTACAACAATCTACAAGTCTCGGTGTTGGAATGAGGCGGTTATCGATCAGATCATCGAGGACGGGGATACGTTTTATTGCGAGTCGTATAAGGACATAAACACGGACGATCGTCGATTACTGTCTATCTTGGATTTGAAACGGACGCTGTGCGTGCAGAATAGGCTGACGGTGAATGTCAGTATCGAGGAAGCTGCTTACGCCGGCACGTTCCGTTCTACGGAACCCACGGGAATGCACCTAGTGAAAGCTTTGGACTTATTCTTCAAACGTCACAATGCTGGAATTCTTTCGTCACCGGTGCTCGACGTGGCCATCTGGAAGGACGCGAAGTATTACAACATATTCGACGGTCAACCCAGACTGGAAAACTGCGAGCCAGCCGCCGACGGAATCAGCGGCACGGCGAAGCTATTCCTCGTTAAAGATCTAATAGGCGTGCTCTTCATCATCTTAGAAAAGAGCAAGGTGAAGAATGAGCCATTCGTTCTTTATGCCATAGCGATCAGCGGCGTAGACCATTATACCCAGCAAGTCGACACCGACAAACCGGAAAAGCCGGACACGAAACCGCAAAGAAGACCGAGCGGTTACAAGGTGCAAGAAACGTATCGCGCAGTGGTTCAAGGTTCCTACCACGTGACTCATCCGGCGATCCCGCAACCTCTTCGTAATCGGACCTACTTGGTGATCGCCTTGGCGGCTCTGGTTTACTCGCGTCTGGTGAACGCCAACAAATGGACGAGCGCGTTGATCGACCTGATCTTCAATCAGTCCAACATATACTTCGTTGACCTGGTTCGTGTCCTCGACAAGGACCTCAGCGACCCGGAATTCGAGCTGCGTCTGGACGACATCATGGGCGACATTATTCTGGGCGCTTACTCCGCGAAGGTGAAGATCCGAACGAACGTGGTTCCCGGCTACGGGCAGAAAAAGGGCAAACTCGGTATCGACGACGGGCTGCGCGAGTTCTTCGAGACTCAGACGAACGGCCTGCTGGAGATCAAAGGCTTCTATTACGCTATTTGGAAACACGACGACACTTATTACTTC